>NW_015113733.1:120599-175058 GCF_001443285.1 Poecilia latipinna
TCGGGACTAGCTGCCAGTGCTGCCGCTGTCTCTCTGATAGCATGGCGGCTAGCTGATTACTGCTAGTTCTGAGTGGCTGTTTCTGACTGAGCGGAGTAATTATGCAGATCAGGGAGGAGCTCGATTATTTTTTCAGAGATTATTTGTCTCATGTTAGGACAACTAAAGTTTTAATATGTATGTAAAATTTATTTTTTTAAAGTTAGGTGCTGCAGCTTTAAGCAGAGGTTTGGTGTGAGAGTCACTACCAGGTGGAGCAGAAGCGAAGCTCCGTCTGTCAAATATTACTACCTGTGGCGTAGCAGCGGTTCAACAACGAGAACAGAACCAGCGTCTTACATCGCAGCTCGAAGACTTAAATAATTTTGCGGGTTATTTGTTAAACTTTCTGACCGTCATGCTAATCCGGGTGAGTGTTTGTAGCTGTGCGCTGCTTTACCTGCTATCTGATCCTCCATGTCTTTTTTACTGCAGTGAGCCTCGATGTAGCCAAACTCCGTCAAGTATGGCTTTGTTTTTATGTCGTATTAGCTTCGTTGTGTTGATGCATTTTGACGTGCTTCAATTTTCCGCCGCAATACGCAAACTTCCCCATTCACTCAGTGCGTTATAGTTCCACATCGCTTATAGGATTTGTTGCTGCGCTTTTGCGCAGAGTGAAGGAAAGAGGACACCAGCTGTACAGGCAGGCTGGGAAATGAGATGCAGGTGATCGATTTGTGTGATCTGCAACAAGAGACCGTGATCGGCGATCACCGATCATAACTTTTTACGGAAATCGGCCGATCGATCGGCACACCTCTAGTTAAAACTGTCACCATGTAGTATGAGACAGATAATCTGTGAAAACTTCGATCTCCTCCACTTTCTCTCAGAGCTGCTAATGCCGTCTGAAGAAATGAACGGCTCCCGAACAAAAACAACGAATCAGAGCCAGGAGGCAGGTCTTTGTGCTGTCAGTAAGCCTCACGTACTCGTTGCTAAATGTGCTAACAGCAGAAAAACAACTTATCTTTACAGGGAAATTGTTTATTGGGGGTCATGCTAACTAGCCTTAGCATTCACAACAGGGAAAAGTTATAGTGGTGGCATAGAGCAGAGGGGAAAGAGATGAGCAGCACCACACAGGAGTGTGATTAACAGCACCAAACCCACCTCCTGACCCTGATTGGTTGGTTAGTTAGCAATGGGAGAAGCCAGAGGAAATTGATTTTTTTTTTCACAGATTATCTGTCTCACTGTCACAATATAGTGACAGTTTCAACAAATATATATATAAAAATATAGAAATTATAGAAGTTACATACTGCAACTTTAATGAGCAATTGAGGCAAATCAGCCAATATGCAGTGGATCCTATTTGCCGATTGTTTGTGGAATGTAACAAATTGTGAAAAATGTGCCTATTTCCAGATTTCCAAACAAAGGCAGCACATATTTGAAAAATTACAAAAAAAGCTACTTGACATACGTGTAATTGGGTGGTATTTGCAAAGGAGCCATTTTCTTTGTTTCTGATTGGCTGAATTCCCAAGAGCAGAGATAAAGAAGCATGTAGAGGTTAGCTCCTGTGGTAGTACCAGGATGGTTTCCACTGTTCACATTAAAACTTATTAAGGTATATGTGGTGTTGACCTATTTAAATTAAACATTTATCAGTGTTTTTAGAAAATGTCCCAAGTATTTGAAGGTTTGAGTTCATTGCAGGCCATTTAACTTCCTAATCCCCATGGATATGGGCTCAAGCTGACCCCACAAGAGATCTCATGGAGTCCTGAGACTGAGGTCAGGACTCCATGCAGGGCATTCCATCCTTTCCACTCCTCAGTTCTACAGCTGGTCCCTGATAAGCCCCACTCTGTGGAGGACTGGCTGTCCCAAAAATTTCAGAGATTAATCTTAATTTTTCCAAGTTTTTATGCTGAAATTTACTCCTCCTTTTTTACTCTTATCTACTATAGCCCTAACATGTCATTGTAGAATTTAGATGAAGATTTGCTCCCGTTTGTAATAGAAGCACAACTACAGATCACCACCTTTTTCAGAACCATCAACAAACCTGAGGCATTGTTCAGATTCGTTGACCAGTCTCCTTGAGTAGCTAGAGTTGAGCTAAATCAGGTTGGGATAGAGTCTACCTTTACTAAAACTTCTCAGACTGCTGAATCCGCTCCATACAGTCATTGTCCTCCATTGGGAACCCTCAACTCTGTCGCAGTTAAACCATCTAGCAGCTCATTTGAAATATGTCATCCTTCATCCACTTTGCACAATGCACCAATGATGTAACGCCATCATTGATTGTTGCTTCTGTCTTCTGGAGTTTGAAAGGCCTCCTAACATACTTCTTGTCACTGTGTCCATAGAGCGCCGTCTTTGTCTCGTTTGTCTCCTGAAGTCTTGTGGTTTGTCCATAAGAGCAGCTTTCTTGCTTGGCATCTTATCAGTCCATGTGAAAGTAAAGTTTACTGAGGACAGTCTGATGATCGTCCACAGACCGTGGATGGTCTGTGCCTCTGAACATTAAGATCTAGTGTCCAGAGGCTTCTAAGTCAGGTCAAGCTTTAGCCTTGCTATTTCCTGGTTTGTTCCTAAAACAATTTAACCCACTTCCTGTCATCTGAGGAGGAGAAGTTTAGGTCTTCTTCCAGATCTTTGGAAAATGAGAATACATCTGTAGAACTGGTCCTTATGTACAGTTGCTGGGACTGATGATCTTCAAAATACTTTCTTCTACCAATATATTTCTCTCACTTTTAGAGAGTTTCCTACACGCTCCTGATCTTCTAAGTCTTGGTTGACCCAATGACAAAGAACAACAGCTGCATTTACTCAATCTCTGCCAAAGTTAATGAAAATAGAAACGTGTTTGTCCCACTTATTCAAAGATTTCCATGAATGTACAAATTTAGGCTGTGTGTAATGGAGAAATTCCACTTTGGGCTCAAATCATAACACACAGTTCACAGAGAATACCTGGAAGAACAATGGTCTCCGTAAAGTAGTACCAGTTTTATTAATATTAGATCTAATGTCCAATCTGACAGATGCGAGTGTTGAAGTAATTTTGTTGAACAATAACTTACATTCTTTAAAACTTAATTTATCTCAGTAACGCTACTCAAAAAGTCATTTTGATGACTATTTTAATTTTTGGAGAAACTGAATTTTGTGTTTTCATAAGCTGTAATAATCACAGTGAACTATAATAAAACACTCATGCATCCTTCTCTATGTAATGAATGTGTATAATATATTAATTTTTAAAAAATGTAATTACTGAAATAAATGAGCAGTTTGATAATATTTAAACTGCTCATGAAATGATTCAGTGAGATGAATCTGTACAAAGTTCAGATCTTTCATAGTCACCTGTGCGTTGGTGCACACAAGATTAGACCCTTGAAAAACTAAATTCTGACTATAATCTCTGATTTCAGAACTTAATCTCAGAAGTTTGACATTTTCTCAGAATAAAAAAACCCCTCAGAATTCCAATTTTAACATCAGAATCTTTTTTTTTTCCCCTTTTCTCAGTGGTCCTAATCCTTTTCCACACCTCGGTAGATGTTCCTGTTGGACCAGAGGTAAAGTTTATTGTGGACCAGCAGTTTTACAGCCTCACTCCTGGTGTTTCTGCTTCATTTAGAGAGGAAAGTTCACATGTCAGAACTTATTGTCCCTCCCCGGTCCAACAGGTGAGACTGAAAGTTCGTCCTCAGCATGTTCACCTGACTGTTCCCAGAGGGGGACACCGAGGCTGAGAAAGTGGGGAAACCATTAGCTCTCCCAGCTAACTGGCTCATTAACACTCACCGCTCCCACAGCTCCCAGTAAGACTCCGCAGAGCAACAACAACGACCCACAGCAGCGGCTTCATCCTCTCATCTTCTCAATGGGCTCAATGGGCTCCTTCATCTGCCACTTTTACCGACGTGTCACTCCGCTCCGCTCTTCCTCATCGTTGATAAAGCCTGACTTTCCAGCGTGTGAACGGAGGAACACCGACGGAATGACCGGGGGAGGGGAGGAAAACACTTGAGGAGCCGCGGAACACAGAGCAGAGCCGGAGGAAAACAAGCTGGTGGTAGAGCTCCTCCTCCTGAACAAGTCCTGAAAACTTACTGCACTCGATTCAATAAGCTAGGATATTGTTCAAAATGTAGGAACTTTATCATTAAGTGGAGCACATTATATGGATTAATTATTTGTAAACTATGATGACTTTCCTCTAATGAAAACATGACATTTAAAATATGTCATAAAACTCAAATTGACTTTTTGAATAATGTGTGTGTGTGTGTGTGTGTGTGTGTGTGTATATATATATATATATATATATATATATATATATATATATATATATATATATATATATATATATATGTATATACACACACACATATATATCCTGGATTTTGTTGATGCTTATTCTTTTTTTTCCCCAAAAATATTTTTATTGAGATTTTTCAGTTTGGAAATACAATCATGTAACTATCTGAACACGTTTTCTTTGTGGTAATGCTTATTCTTTTTACTATCTTTTTTGACACTATCTTTTTGTGACAAATTGTGACTCTTCGTCATTTGTCATTTTATTTATTTCCTTAAACATTCATATTCATATTTCCAGTGTTTCCTCCCTACACATGACTCTACTTCCACAGTTCCTCATCTGATTTCTTTCTTTCACAAATGTTTATTTAATCTTTGTATTTTTTGTATAATCACATTATGTATCTCTAGTAAAAGTCTTTTTGTTTTTGACCTCTGTAGACCACTTAATTTTACATCAGCCTGTATGAAAAATGCTCTGCAAAGATGTATTCATGTATAGATGGATGAATGGATGCCTCTAATCAGTTTTAAATATCCCTGCAGCTGAGAGATATTCACCTGGCCAGAAGATGTCCACTGCTATCCTGTGTCTCTGCTGCAGCTTCCTGTTGAGAGCATCCTGTTTACAGCCACACAATGTCCAGGTTGATTGAGCGTCGGCTAACAAAGAAATACAGTTTAACCAGAAGATTTAGTGCTGGAGAACACAGATAGATGGACAGAAGGTCTATCTGTGAAGGTTATCGAGCATTTAGTTGCATTCTGATAATTTTTTCTTTTTTATCAGTGAAAGTTTATGTCAGAAATATTTCAAATGTTTTAGGTAGCAATTTAAAAAAATGTTTCATTAAGTTGAAAAAAAAAATCAAAAAGATATTAATAGTGGCCAGTGAATTAGAACTCAAATGTGTAATGTGTAAGAATAGTAATCACTCATCTTTGGATTTATGGACTTAACAATTTAGAGTTTGAATTAACATAACTTCATGTTATTGATCTTTTCCCAGCGTTTTCTTTGATTCACTTTCCCATCAGCTCAATTCTTAATCTCTTGTTTTTCTGGTGAGTAGAATCAGATTAAGCTGGTTGGGAAAGAATCTGGGTTTGTTGTAGTTTACTTTAACTGGACCATTACAGCCATGCTGTTGTAGATCAGCAATTTTAGGTGACCCAGTTTGGACCCGTGGTTTCCAAAACAAGCCCATATCATCACTCCTTCACCACTATGCTTGACAGTTAAAGTGTAGTGTTTGTGTTTGGCCAAACACGAGATGTCCCCAAGAACTGTCGCTTTTTTTCTTTTTTTTTCCAATAAAAAACATGTTTCCTTTTTCCACCTTGCTAAAGAAGGTGGAAGGTTTTGTATTTTGCTAATTATCTTTTTATGAGCTTTAACGTCAACCTGCTGCTGTAGGCCTGTGGCGTTTCACATGGAGCTAATTATGATGTGAATACACAAACCTGTCGAACATGTTCAGCTGGCAGTTCTTTTCTCCTGACAGAGCGACAGAGGTTGTTAAAACTGGACTCAAAAGGTTTTCAAATGTCAGTGAGGTTTTAAGAGAAAAAAATAAAGCATACACTGACTGACTTGTTAAGCATCTGCTTTAATTAAATACAAGAAAAAAAAAGATTACAAACGCATTTCCATGGACATGCTGAAGAGCCACTCCTTCACTCCACCTGCTTGTTTCAGCAGCAGAGTACAGAGTTTAAACAATCACAGAGCAAAACACCGACTCAGACTGGCTTTAACAGAATATCACTTCAGTTGATTATTTTAAAACGATAACGGTAAGTGAAAACAGCTGCTTAGTGTCTTAGTTACTTATAGTCATGGTAAAAAGTAAGAACACACTTTGAAAAAGTATCCTCAGGCCGTTTTACGTACAACCTTTCCACTTTTAGTTCCGTTCCATTAATACGTTTTATTGTGAATGAACCAACAGAAAGCAGTGCAAACCTGTGGAGTCGGAAGAAAATGGTGGCAAGTTTCACAAAGTCCTTCACAACCGCAACTCTAAAAAGACATGCAGAACTGTTCAGTCCTTAAATAAATTCCAGCACAACCAGTTTCCTTCAGAAGTCGCCTAATTGTACACAAGAGTCCAGATTTGTGCAATAAAATCTGAGTCTGGATGCAGATGCTGGGTTTGTGTGAGAGCATTAGAGAACGAGCAGCATCGTGGAGACGCAGCAACCCAGCAGCAGCTCAGGGAGGAAGTTCTGGAGAAGTTAAAAAGCAGGGTTAGGATCTAGAACGACATTCCAAGCTATGAATGTGAACAGCAACAAGGAAAACATTGTTTTATTTTGTTTGTTGAGAGACAGAAACAGGAAGTCCAGTCTGCGTCCAACAGACATGTGGAAGAAGGTCGGATGGAGGAAGACTTGTTCAGAGACTGCAGAGTGGGGAGGAGGTTCACCTTCACATGCAGTCAGAGCCGCTTTAGATCAAACTGCATGCATGTGCTAGAATGGCCTAGTCGAAGCTCAAAATCAAACAGAATTTGTGGAGTGCCTGAAAATTGACGTTTTCAGATGCTCTCCGTTCGACTGACTGAAACAGAGATGTGAATGGCTCCGTCTGCTGGGAGACCTGCAGCATTCTCCCCATGCTGTGAGCTGATTGGTCAATCACACTTCTTCTGAAAAGCACTGAAGGTTGAGGCAGTGAAGTGGAGATGTCAGGGGGTATGAAAACTTTGCGCTGATCTGGACAAATCTGGGCCTTTTGTGCTCCACATAGTTTTTCCCTCATTGCTTTTCACATTATTTCATCATCTCTGTTCAATAAGCAACAGCATCGGGGAACCTGTGATGTGGGATTCTCCAAAACTAAAGTCAGATTTAAATCATTGTAAAACATGACGAAGTGTCTTTGTATGACTGGATTATCAAATGTAAATACATGAGACGTGTGAAGAAATCTATGGAATTATTAATTTATGGATGGTTGGGGGAACTAAGCCGACACTGACTTTCACAGAAGAAGTCTGGTTCAGAGACTCAAACCCAGCTCGACTGTTTGCTCATATTACATGTTTACGTCTGCTGGATAATAAGAAGCAACACAAAAGCTGCCTAAAAGAAGAACACACTGCTGGGTGGAGCTTCTCGGGGTCACATGGTGGGATGTGCTAAAGATGGCGGTGATTAAATAAAACTGAAAGGCATGAGAGGGGGGGAGAAGCGGTTTAATGTTTTTGCTAACGGGTAAGTACGACGTGATGCCCCACTGAGCAGCTGCACTATAAAGCTACCAGATCTCATGCAAGACAAAAACAGTCGTGAAGCGAAGCCTCCTGAGCTCTGCTGCAGGGCCATAGTCACAACATGCAGAGAAAAACTGATTAAAAAAAACTGCTGTTTTTTCTTTTTCCTCCTCTTCTGTATCAAGATCATCTTTCTCATTACAACTTCCTTCTCTGGACTTGTGAAAGTGCGTGACATCACTTAAACGTCCCTGTTCTGGAGGTGCATGTCGCTCTGTGAACACTAAAGCCTGGAAGCAAATCCTGGTTGAAAAGCCGCTCTGGATCTCATGGGGGTCGTGTTGAGCCTGCCTCGCCGTCATCGTCCGTCTCTGTGTTTCAGCAGGTCCGGTGTCTGTGTGGAGTGCTGCAGGAAGCACCTCGCTGCAGACCAATAAGAAGCTCCGGCTGGTGCAGGAGGGGGGAGAGGGGGATAGTGGGTTTCAGACCGACACCAAGTCTGGAGTCGTCATGGTAGCGGGGATTCAGACGAACTTCTTCTTGGTGGCAGTGAAACGCTCCATGTACTGATGAGAGAGGAAGAGAGACGTGGTAACCTGGGACCGGCTCTGAATGGTGTTTGGCTGGTCTGGAGGTACAGAGGTTGACCCCTGACCCTCAGGCTGCTGCTTTTAAACAGGCTGTTAAACTTAAACTCATAACAGAAGCAAAGACACTGTGTTCTATCAGCTTAAGGAGTCTGGTTCCATTTGTCATGAACATCTTTTAGAAATCTCCTTGTTAAAGTCAGGATCTAATCAACACACATAGAGACTTTTTAAGAAGAAGAATCAAAATCCTGATCAGCTACATTATAGCTGAATAAACTCTCTCTCACTCTGGTTATAACAGAAAGTGGGGAAGCAAAACATTTCAGCATCATATCGGTTCAGGACAATGTTCTTTAACATTGGGTCTGATAAGTGAAACTAGGCTGTAACAATGGATATTTATTTCAACCTCATTGCCGTTTGTTTATGTGATCATGTGTTAGACGCAGCACAGGATTATGGGTATTTAACTGAAGCGGAGAAATGCAGGTAGAGTAGTTGCTTTTATATATATATATATATATATATATATATATATATATATATACACACACACACATATTTCTGCTTCATAAACTGGTGATTTGTTAATTGAGACAGAGAAAGACAGCTTTATAACTTTTATAGCACTTACACATATTCCTTAGAGTTTATTTAACCATAAATGGATTTTTGTTGAGACAGCTCAATTCTTAACTTGCTTAGAAAGAGTGAAAAAAAACACAGGGATTGTTAATAATAATAATAATAATAATAATAATACTGAGCTGACCTTTTCATATCCCTCCAGCTCTCGGAGCTTCTTCACCTCGAACAGGTTTCCCTCCACGGAGAACAGGGACACCTGGGACTCAGTCAGGATGGACTCAGGAATGGAGGACAGTTCCAGACAGTTCTCCTCCAGACGCAGAACTTTGAGACGGGGACAGCGAGACACTTCTGCTGACAACACTGAGATCTGACAGGGAGGAGAAGACCTGCTTACACTCCAAAACCCTTAAAGGATCGTCTCATAGGTTCTACAGGAAGCAGCTGTTATGTATCCCATATTTCTCACAGGGCTTTATGGTGCAGAAAATAACTGAATATTTTCAACAAAATCGATATAAGAGCCTAACTTGGTACAGATGTTCCCAGGAGTTTGCTTTTTGGAATATATATATATATATATATATATATATATATAAGCATGATTAAGGAAATTTTCTTCTATTCTGCTAATTTTGCTAATATTTATCACAGATTAATACTTTTGGTGTCAAATCACAGCCTACATATTTTGAACCATAAGAGCATACACATTTTCTCAATCTCCTTTCTCCTTTTTTCTAGTGGACATTTTTCAAAATGGCCACCATAGATGTAATGTAGAATATGTTTGCACTAAAATCACCAGTGGTGGGCACAGCTAACCAAAAAGTTATGTTCACTAATCACTAATTTGCCAAACAAGAATCTTAGCTAAAAAGTAAAAAGTAGCAGAAGCAAACAGTAAACCTCTAACACATAAGAAAATGAGCAGGAACCAAACACTGAACCGCTAAACAGGTAAAAGAAAATTAGCAGAGGTTAACGCTAAACCCATAGAAGAATTAGTAGGACCTAACAAAAAAGTAGCAGATGCTAGAGCTAAACCTCTAAACAAATAAGAAATTTAAATCACTAGAAACATTACTTTTCCTCATATTCATACAGCTTTAAAGCTGCATGAATATGAATATAATGTAATATGAATATAATATGCTGCTCTATTATTGATAATGAAACCTGGTTTTGGTTGAGGTTGATCTCGATAGCCTGCAGCTCTGAGACCGCTGCTGGGACGCTCTGAATCCTGTTTCTGGACAAATCCAGCAGGTCCAGCTGCCTCAGCGTTCCCAGTCCTGCTGGGAACTCGGTGAACTGGTTCCCGGACAGGTTCAGGGTCCTCAGGGCCTTGAGCTGGCCCACGGTGGGGGGCAGCAGCTGGATCTGATTCCCATTCAAGCTCAGGGTCTCAAGCTTCTTCAGCTTGCCAATCTCTGCAGGAAGGCCAGCTTAAAGAGGGAAAACAGAAATGTGAGAGGAAGCGTGGCTGGAATGTCCCGGAGCAGACACCATCTACCGCTCACTCACTCAGCTTATTGGAGTTCAACGTCAGGCTTTTCAGCTGCAGGAAGTTTCCGACTGAGGCTGGGAGAATCTCAATCTTATTTCCGGACAGATCCACTGTTCTCAGGTTGGAGGTGAGCCTCTGGAGCTCCTCTGGAAACTGAAACCAGGACAAGTTCAGAACAGCGCCATCCAGCCACATTAACGTCGGAATCCCTTTAAAATATACACCCAGGACTGTTTTACAGCTGTAGTATGACGCTAGAACGCCTATCAACGATCTGTAAATCGTATGACTAATTCATCGATACCCATTGCTTTTATTTTTCCCTGATTCTGTTGGAAGTGACTCTTTTCCCCTTCCTCCCAGCTGCTCCTCCTACCTCCTGCAGGCCTTTGGCCGTCAGCTGAAACACTCCCGTTTTCTGGGAGGTCTCCAGGTGAGACTTCAGCGCGCTGTTGCCCATGTTCCCCTCTGGATCTGGACGTCCAGCTCACATCCAGCTCACGTCCAGAGGTGGGGCCGTTTCCATGGAGCTCCTCCCCCTCCTCCTGGTTAGAAGCTGTTAATGAGATCAGAGGATGAAATCCCTGCAGGACACGCAGTCCACACACTGACACCCTCCTGACAAACAGCTGCTGACATCTAATCATGACTGTGGGAATGAAACACATTATTGGGATGTTTTCCTTCTTTCCTGATGTGCGTCTGTGCAGCAACACAGAAAATCAGGTCCATGTTTGATCGTTTCCAGGTGTAAAATAACACAGACGACAGAATAAAACTGACTGAAGATGCTCATAGATGCACAGACGTAAACATGTCACTGATCAACTCTGTGCAAACGGCCTACAAGTGAAATAAACAGCTATAAACTCCACAGACTGCAGTGTTTATGACAATGCAACCATTTTATTTGGATGTTTGCACAGTTAAAAACATGTTATTATGACCCATTTCTGCTGGGTTAAAACTCTGAGCTTGTGAACACGAATGAATCGTTGTCTTTGAATACTTCAGTGAGGGAGTAGATCATGAGCTCACTGCTTTGGGACAGACTCAGCTTTGTTCTGAAATCTGAAAGGTAGCCCTGTCACGATAACACGAGATAAATTGTTCAATCGGTTATTGCGATAAACGATAATATTGCTGTTTTGAGACAATTTTCAAGAAATATAATGGTAATGGCAGAATAATGCGAGAACACATTCTCAAAGATCAATAAACTTTAAATATGAATGAACATTTAACACTGGAACTGGAAGACATTTTAAATATCCTACATAAATAAACACAACAACAAATAAAATGGAAACTGAAGTCTCTGTAAACAAAACTGTCCTAAAAAAAGCGAGCTGGTTGAAAGTAAAGAGAAAAGAGAAAAAAGGAGAAAACATGCAAATAGAAATAATTGAGCTTGTTTTAATTTTTCATGCAATTAACTCATGAAACACGACGACTGGAAGGTGAAGAAAATGGGATTCAAATAGTTAAATCTATTTTTCCTATCTAATTAATTAGAGAATGTATCTCCAATTTCTGTGGACAGGTGAGTGCAGAGTCAGAGCAAAGAGACGACAGAGAGAGCCAGACCAACCAGCTGACAGAACCAAGGCCTGTCACGATAACACATTTTACCGGATGATAAACAGTCCCAGAACCTATTGCAATAAACAATAATATTGTTGTTTTGAGACCATTTTCAAGTTATATAATAATAAATAATGGCATAAAAATTCAAGAACACATTCTCAATGATCAATAAACTTTAAATTCAAATGAACATTAAACACTGGAACAGATAAACAACAAATAAAATGAATAATGAAATCTCTGCAAACAAAATTATCTTTCAAAAAACCTGGTGTTTTGACACCAAAAGAAACAAAATAATTTTCATTTGCTTGATTTACAAGTAAACAGTAAATCAAGCAAATGAAAATTTATTTGTTTCTCTTCATTTATCTTGCAATTAATTGATTTATTGCTTATTGTGACAACCAACCTTAGATCAACTTAAAATCTGATGTTGATTCATGACTGCAAACTTTAATCTTCCATCAAGACAGTTTTTAAATTTGCCAATAATTTGGATCTGAATTTCAGAAAGAGGAGCAGTGCATACAAACATCCAGCAGGCTGAGCCAAACAGTACGATCTCTATCAAATTCTTCCTTAAAGTTCAAACTGATATTTAGAAAACCAAAAATATGTGTGAGAAAGCATAACTTTACAGAACGATGAGTTGCTCAAGTTAAATGTTAAATTGGATAAAGATAATCCTCTACAGAGGATGATTAGGACCACTTGATAAAAATCAAAACAATTCTGACGTCAAAGCAGAAAAGCACCGAGGAGCAACCAGCTTCACAGACAGAGATGCAAGTTGTGCAGGAAAAGAAACTACCTGGAGGAACATGATGATTTAGGTGATTTTTTTAATGTGGCTGTAGAAATCAAAATTATAAGAATAAAACCACATGTTTTAGTAGCCCTAGTCTTCTTCAAGAACATTCATTCTCAATTCCGCTCAGATAATCATGGTTACATTGACTCTTTTCATGACAGAAAAGAATAGTTATTGAATTTACAAATAAAGTATAAATATTAGGATTCCAATGAATATTTTCTATCTATTGCTTTGAATAAAGTGTCATTTTTAGGCTTCCTATCAAAAAGAATCTCCCCTCTCAAATTTTCATAAAATTGAGAGCAAATACATTTAACCTAATGAGACTGAGGAAAAATATTTTTATGAATAAATAGATGTTAAAGTAGTTAAGTCCAGTTAATCATTTAAGATTTTATGAAACTTATAACTTCACTACATACTGACACATTAACTATTGGTCCTCTTTATTATGGTTATCCATTCACTATTAATAGTAAACAAGAAATGTCACCGTTTTATTATCATAACTTTACTAATCAATGTTCTGCTGGATTTTATTGTTGCTTTAGGATATTAACTAGCACCAGTTAAATCATACTACACATTGCTGTTTTCTTTTGTTGTACTGTCATAGTTACCAGAACACGTTAGAATGCCACCTGAACACACACATCAGTTTCCTGCTGGCAGCTCAGGTCCCTCCACTGTACCACACAGCCGCCTGAGCTCCATGAACCCTCTCAGCTTGGTGTTCTGTGTTAAAGCCTCTCTGCTCACAGATTACCCTGTGATGTGACCCTGCAGCTAACTTCCGGGAGTTCGGTGTTGTTAACTCACCTCACCGTGGACTCGGAGGACGGTTCTGGTTCGGATCAGTAAACTGAACTCTGATCAAATCGATGAAAACAAGTTCAGTGAGGAGGATCAGCTGAGGGCGTCGCCGCTTCAGAATGAATCTCCTCCTCTTCCCTTTCCTGTGTTACACCGACTTCTTCATCTTCCGTTTGCGGAGTTACGTATACTTTTTGCTGTATTTTTGCCATCTACTGGGCTGGAGTGGTAGTGCTCGAACTGTGTCTCCATCAGGACTGCATGGACCAGGATATGGAGGTTTTTGAGGAAAAAAAGAGGTTAAAATAAAGTCCATCACTACATCATGTTTGCTCCTTTCCTTTTCCTCTGAAATACTTTATTAGCTTTTTTTTTTTTTTTTTTTTTTTTTTTTAGAAATTTGTACAAAGTACAGCCTTTGGGACTCACCACACAGCCCTTTATATTTTTATATCTTTTATTTATTGAAATTCTGTTTTCAACACCATCATCCTAAATATATTGGTGGAAAATAACCTGTATTCATCAGCTCCTGAATAAGACATTCCCATAAAATGTATATAAACGGTTAAAATTGACCCCTGCAGCATAACGCTAAACAGTGGCACTCCACAGGGCTGTGTGCCAATGTGAAATTATAATAATAAAAAAATAATAATTTAAAAAACATCGAAAAAATAACTTTTGTTTGAGTCCAACAATTAGACCAATAGGGGGCGGTGTTGTTTTTCTAAGATGTTTACCGGAGAAGAAGAAGAAACTTGGCGGAAAAGCGCTCAGATTTGAGTCGAAAAGCCACAGACTTTCCCCGGCGCTGGGTCAAACAGAACGGGTCGATTATGTGGTCGGTAGCCTGAGTAACGACGGGAAGGTGAGAGCTTAACCTTCAGCTGACCTCCGGTTCATCCACCCCGGTGTCTCCACAGGTCAGAGACGGTCTGTCTTCTCTGAGACCTGTTGAACCAACAGCTGTGATGTATATTTGGAAGATAAAAACCTCAGAAAGGCAGCAGACAATGACAGAGATATTAATCTCGTTTGATTTTTAATGCTTTGCACTTTGGCCGTTCAGCCTGTGCTCTTTAGAAACCGACCAAGCCTGTTCAGATCAGGATCAGATAACATCCATGTTATCCTTCAGAAAATTTCATTCACATCCTCGGACTTTCACAGTTAGAAATGTCGTATTTTTTTCTCATTACACTGATTATTTTTTCTTCAATTTACGTTGTTATGATTTTATATCATAAACTCACCACCATAATACATAGTTGTGTTTGTGAAACCTCTAAATGAAATCAAGTGCAATTTCAGAAGTTACCTGATTAGTAAAAAGAGCCCAGCTGTGCGTCATGTAATCTGTATAAATCCAGTTGTTTTGTTTCTGGCCTCGTATGTTTATTAGAGAACAGTAGAGACCAAAAAAGCTTCATGAAGACCAAGAAACACAGCTATAAGTACAAACTAAAGTGAAAAAATAGACCTTACAGGAGTTGTACATGCAAAGTGCAAAATTAAAATGTTCTCTTAGCTGGAAATGGGTGTGGCCCTTTTTATCTGCTTGAAAATCGTTCCCTCGGAGTTCCTGTTACATTTTTCTCCTGCGTTGTAAACGCGTATGTGTTTAATAAAAAAAAATAAAATTCTGATTATATCAACATAAAGGGTATTATTTTATCTTACTTGACTACCAAACCCCTCCCTCTGGAGGCCAGAATGATCCCTGTTAGAAGTTGGCTGGACAGAAAATCCAGCAGCATTCAGACTGATGCATTAGCTTCCATTAGCTGCTCTTAAGATCAGCTGTATTAATAATGTAGTTGAATGTCCATGTTTCACTTCCAGATGCATCAGTCTCCGTTCTCTGTGACTCCGGCCGCGTGTTTGCTGTCCAGATGTGTCTCTGTGGGAGCCACGTCCCAGGTGAGGACATCATGTCCCCCTGCTGTTATATGAATTATTTCTCCTGATCTTATTTCCTCCTTATCCCCTCATTAAATAAAAAACAAACATAGATATCAGATGACTTAATTTGCAACATACGAGCACAGTTTACTGATCCACTGTGTGTGAAAGTCACTTTTTACATTTTTCTCATGAATCTGGATGTGCGAGTTGTATCCGATAGGTCAGCGCTCTGGAATGATATCTTGTCTCTATCTTCCCTTAGGATGAAATCGACTCGGCTTTTTCTGAGCCGAGTCCCGTTTTCTCGGCCCGCCTGTGTGAGGCAGAAGAGCTCATCAGAAAGCAGAAGCGGCTGGATGAGGTATGCCTGGCTGTGATCCCACTCACTGCTTGTTACACTACATCCTAAAGTCCTGGCTTCACTAATTTCAATTACAATCTAGTTGTTCTAATCAGCACAAAGTGACCATTTTATGCACAGGATCTAAGTTCTACATAACAACAAGTTTTGTTATTAGGGCTGAAACAATTAATTGTAATGAATCGATTATTTGACTTACTGTCAACTAATTTAGTAATTGATAAATCATTAACTGGACTAAAAAAAAGAAAAGCAGAATAAGTTCAGAGCAGTATTAAGTCAAAGCTGTACAAAAAAATCTGTACATTTTGCATTTAAGATACAAAAAGTATTTTGTCTGTTAATGTGTTCTTTCCAGAACTATTCAAATTGCTTGTTGATGAGCCGGTCCGACATTCAGGAAGGAAAAATCCTGGTTTACAGAGAAAAATGACCTGTTGTTAAGCGAAAAAAAAAAAAAAAAACAGCTTCCTTAGCAACCGCTAGGTCCTTTTGGTTCTTCAGGCTATAACAACTGGCTGACGTTCTGTACATGTGTTCTGTCCGGTCCCATTGATCCAGGTGCAGCTGCAGTTGGAGCTGTTGAAGGTGGATGAACAAAGTGCTGACGTCGCCCATGGATTCCACCTCAGTGAGTCTCACTCTCATCTATCTCTGTCACAAACTTTTTATTTTAACCTGAAATCAGAATTAGACTGACTAGACATGTCGTTATGGATCAGACACATTGTCACCGTTACGCAATCTATTTTTTTTTTCAATATTGTGAGCAATACAGTCATCTCTAGTTTTTAACAGTGCTTCATGAGAAATCCAGCTCAGTTTGTGACATGACGAAGACTAGAGCAGTCACATGTCAGATTTCTGCTGATGAACCCCCCACCCCCTCCCCAAGTCCTCCTCCCAACTCCTCCTCTCTCTATCAGGTCAGAAGAATGAGAAGCTGCAGTTGCTTGGCAACCACCTCCTGGGCGTCCTGAGGGAGCACAAGGTTCTAAGACAGAGGCTGATGCAGCCACTGGCTCGCACCAACCTGCCCGTCCTGGCTCACCTGCACGCGTAAGATCTGACTGTTTATAACAAGAGTCGGTCATCTCGTGTATGTGCTGACCTGGAGAAAAGTGTCTTATTTCCAGCTCATGTCTAACTCTCTGCTCCAGCTCTGTGGTGGACTCCATCAGGCTGATGATGGACTTCATAGAGTGTCTGGAGGAGAAGCTGAGATCTACCCACAACCGAACCACCAGCACCGACTCTCTCACCCTGCTGGTCTGTTCCGTCACAGACGTGGAACCACAAACCATACCCCAGTATCCGTTTGCAGGATGTCAGTACTGAACTTCTTAAAGGGGCAGTAACATTTAAAATAGACTATTTTTAGAGCTTTGCAACATGTTATAACGTTGTTCTTTCATCAATAGCATACCAGGAGTGTTGCTTTAAATTTTTTTCATGCATGTTTGAGAGCCATTCAGCCATGCAAAACGCCTGGTTGGACTTAGCTCCGCCTTTGAAACGCAGCTCCGCCTCACCTACAGCTCTCCCCCGCAACGTCCCCATCCAGCTCCTTCAGACTAGTCAACAGCAATTAGCAAACACCTGGTGGAACTGTGCATCTGCAGATCTCATCATAGGAGTCACTTCTCAGAGCAATGCTGGTAAAAACGTAGAGTGATGACTTCCTGAAGGGGAAGACTCAGAACAGGACTTTTAAAGAGACAGAAACCCAATTTCAAGGGATTAAATTAGGAAGTAAAATTTCTTTTAAGTCATATTTGTTATATGGAGCATTTCTTTAACAAGTGAAGGCAACAGTTACTTAATTATGTCATAAAATGGCACTATGTGCCCAGAAAACATAATACTGCCCCTTTAATGATGATCAGTCTGGATAAATGAAAAGAGTGTAGGAAAGTAAATAGTGTTTTATACTTTTCAGTCCATTTGTCCATCCATTCTTATCTATTGTTCCAGTAGCAGTTATCCCAGTCAGATGAGCAGTAACCATTGGGCTGGGCTCAGTAACAGAGACATGGGAACATTTGGAGCACATTTAGCATAAAGCATGTTCTGCCCACAGGCTGCAGGGACATGATCATTCTGAAGTTAGTCTCTCCTGCCTCTCCTCTCCAGGATAACTCGCTCACCGTCCTGCTGACTATGGCTTCAGAATCTGAGATGTTGTTCCAGAGGATTCAGCAGTGGAGGTCGATCAGCTGCAGGCGCCCAGAAGCGTCTGAGGCACAGACTGGTTCTGAGCTGTCTGCTCCCTGAGGACTCTGTGGAGCCCCCTCTGATGAAAACCAGCTGGAATGAACCAGAATAGCTTCCTTAATTCCAATGGACCTCTGTGTCCTCTTTCTCATACTATTGTAACCCAGATTCTTCAGATTTGAATAAAGCACGCTTGAATTATACATAAGAAAATCTTTAATTTTTAAGTTAGTCATTTTTTTTTCTTTTCAATTCAAGTTCCCACCATTTGTTAACTGCAAAAGTATTATCACTCTTTCTCGGTCAAGACAAAATGGCTGATTGGCCACAGCGCCCCCTCTGGTGGATTTGGGCGACAAGAAGATCATGTGTGAACTTGACAGGTGGGAGTTAGAAGTATTTGATCTAAAGTTTGCTGTTCATTTTCTAAATTTGTATATATAAAAAAAGTTTTGGATAAAAAATACATTGTTGGGCCCCATTGATATAGAGATTTTTTTAAAATAAATCTTTTATTACCTCGTCTTATGTTGCTTAGATAAGTATTATAGGTGTTGTGTACAAACAGTTACAAAGTCAGCCTTCTATCACCTGAAGAACATCTCCAGGATTAGAGGACTGATGTCTCAGTGAGATCTAGAGAAACTCATCCATGCATTTATCTTTAGTCACATTGATTACTGCAGCAGTGTTTTCACAGGTCTGTCCAACAAATCAATCAAGCTGATGCATAACTCTGCTGCTCGCGTTCTCACTAAAACCAAAAAGATGGAACACGTAACACCAATTTTAAAGTCACTACACTGGCTCCCTGTAGCTCAGAGAATATTCTTTAAAATACTGTTGTTGGTTTATAAATCACTGAATGGCTCAGCACCACAATACATTAAAGATCTTCTGTTGTATCAACCTTCCAGAACCTCTCACGTCTTCTAGTTCTGGTACTGCTCTGCATCCAGAACCAGAACCAAATGAGGAGAAGCAGGATTCAGCTTCTATGCACCACAAATTTGGAACAAACTTTCAGAAAACTGCAAAACAGCTGAAACACTTTTGTCCTTTAAATCTAGACTAAAAACCCACCTGTTTAGAGTTGTATTTGAAACGTAATCAATTACGAATTTAGTGATGGCACTTAATGTAATGTTTTGATTGTTGAGTCTATGTTGCATGACTGTGGTTTTGTGTTTATGATGTAAAGCACATTCCTGCTGAAATGTGCTATACAAATAAAATTTGATTTGATTTTTCTTTTCCCTCTGATGTCTGACATTTTATTTTTATTTTACTTTATTTTTTATTGTCATCTTATAATTTGATGTGTGCCCTAAAGTGATTCTGTACATTTGTTCAAAAAAAAAAAAAAAGGGTAGCGTATGGATGGTTTCACGACACTCGGGGAAAGTTTTTCAACCAAAATACCTTAAAATCCAGTTCAGGTGGCCATTTCGACATGCGCGTCCATGCGCCAGCCCAGTAAGCGGCGGTACTACACCCATAAACTGAATATAAACAACTCATGATGACGCAGGGCTTCCGGTTTAGTTCAGTTTAGATGACGCTTCTCTGGTGGAGTTTGGAAACAGCTGCGTTTACATTGTAGTGTCCAGCGCTCGGTAAGCCTGAACAACCACTGACACATTTCTTCTCATTTATTTTGTGGTCCAGTTTCCGCCATTTTAGATAATAATGAGCTAATTGGAGCTGGAGACAGTTTCCAGATAAAGACAGTGGACTGTCGGCTGTCCAGCTAGCTAGCTGCTAGGTCGTTAGCACTGCTGTAAACAGCTGTGATGTTGAGAGCCGGAGGCTGATAAGCTGAGGAAAAAAACAACACACACCATCAATCTGAGGCCTCGTTGTTGGCGTCCACCAGAGACTGACTTAGTGCTCTGTTTGATTAGTTTTATTTTGGGATTTTAGCTTTGTTTCCTCGTCGGTCTCTCAGTTTCTACGGCGAAGTAGATTAAACCGAAAGGCTTTAGCGGTTGTTGGCTGTTCACCCAACACAGCTGAGGATTAAAAACACAGAAGTGTCGTCAGGTTTTCGATTATTTACACCCTTGAAATACTCCAGAAGAAATTAAAATACCTTCAATATGTTAAGAGCTTAAATATATAAGAATTGGAGTCAAACTAAATGACAAGTGATGTTTTTCGACATTAGGAAAATCACAGATGTCTTGACCAGCCATAGTAGAGCCCTGCGTTAGTATGCAATACATGTATCTCACTGGGACCTCATGTTATAAACTAGCTAAAGAAAAATTACGAAATGGAAGAAAAACTCTGAAATAGTTGTCAACATTTTCTTGAGTAAAGCTCTTTAAGATCAGACAGAGAGCATCTACATTATTTTTTATGTCGTGCCACAGATTTTTTTTTTTCAATTGGGTTTAGGTCTGGTCTTTGACTAGGCCATTCTAGCACATGAACATGCTGCTCACTGTATCTCTGGCTCCATGTTCAGAGTGGTTCTCCTGATGGAAGGTAAAACTTCCACCTCGGTCTTCTGCAGGTTCTAACAGGTTTTCCTCCAGGATTCTCCTGGATATATACTTTGTCCATATTCAAGCGTTAATACTGGCCACAGCATGATGCCGCCTTTACCGTTTTTCACCATTATGATGGTGTGTGTAGGGTGATGTGCAGTGTTAGTTTCCCACTGTACAGAGTTTTGCATGCAGGCCAAACATTTAATTCTCTCTTCACCTTGTTGCACGTTTGCTATGGCAAACTTGAGTCTGGGCGACTGATTGCTTTATTTCAGATAGATGTGTTACTTTCTTAGTGAGGCGGTGTGGTTGACCCCCATGCTAAGAGAGTCGCTGCCGGACTGTGATTGGTTCCTTCCTGAAACAAAATGAGTCATAAAAAAACAAATACAGTCCCAGTAATCTGTTGAACTAATCATACACCTTAGATTGGATTAAGAATTTCATGATGATGAAACTGTGCAATACTGAATTAATCACCACATGGCATCAACATGTTTATTCATACCTTATTTATTCACCTTATTGATTTCATTATTGTGATTTGTTACGCCATCTAGCCATGCTGGTCCTTTTACTGCTCCATCTATTTGATGTTAATGTGTACACTCAGCTGACAGTAATTCAAATAATCTTTATCTTACCAAAGTAAAATTCTAAGAAAAAAATGTGGAATTTCCAAGACTTTTTAAAAATGACTTGAGTAGGAGCTATATTTAGCCTCTGAGTGGGTTCAGCTTTTGAGTCATTTGTCTTGGGACTTTCCTTCCACTTTGTAAATTTGTGCTCGTAATTATATCTGTCACCATAACGCATTTTGCTGGACGATAAATTATCCCAGAAATGATTGCGATAAACGATATTATTGTTGTTTGAACACTATTTTCAAATAATATATAGATAATTGTATAATAATAGTTCAATGTTGCTCTCTTAAAGACCAATAAGCTTTAATTTTTTTTAAAGAGCTGGGAGATGTTTTAATTACCCAAAGTTAAACACAACAACCAAAAATGATAAATAAAAGGTGTGTATTTACATTAATCTGATTACATCATAGTTTCAGCTCAAGTTTTCACACTCTGTCCAGGAGGAGATTAATTCACAGTTTTTCTCTTCTCTGTGTAGAAGCTGTGGCTGTGGGAAGCAGCAGTCTCTGACTCACTGAGGGTTCTTACCTGGAAGTCCCCCCTCCACAACACACACTCACACAGACAGTAAGTGGCACACTTTGACCTCACACATACTTAGGTTGCATCAGCTGCAGAATTTCTGTTTGATGCAATGATGCCGTAATAAAAAAAAATCATAACATAGAGTAAAGTCTGTTCTGTGATCAGTGAGGCCACAGGCTGGTAGGGTTAGCAGCGAGATGTCTGTGTGTTCCTCTGGGCTCTTCCAGGTTTACTTCAGAGTGCCATCATGGTGCTGGCCGACCTGGGAAGGAAGATCACCTCGGCGCTGAGGTCACTCAGCAACGCCACCATCATCAATGAAGAGGTAGGACACACAGTGTGGCGCCGAGCGCTACTCTTTGTTCTGGAAACTGCTACTGAAGAAACCTTACAAGTTTTATTTAGTTTGACCTGAAGTAGAAGAGGCTTCTAGAAAGGGAGCTCTGTTCTCTACTGAGGTTCATGTTGAGCTGGCTTGGAAATAAAATCTCA
The DNA here is from genome assembly GCF_001443285.1 of Poecilia latipinna. Classification (NCBI taxonomy): domain Eukaryota; kingdom Metazoa; phylum Chordata; class Actinopteri; order Cyprinodontiformes; family Poeciliidae; genus Poecilia; species Poecilia latipinna. Next base: position 142,703 of record NW_015113733.1, read on the forward strand.
GATTTCTTTCATAGCAAATCTGTTTTTAGAGCTGTTGTAGATAGGAAAAAAAAGGAGTAAATTTCTGCCAAAATGTCAGAAGTTTTTGAGATCTCAGAAATTTTCTAGAAATTTTCTGAGCTCCAAGTTGAAAATTTGCAAGAAAAAACCCCTGAAAATTTGAGATTAATCTCTACAATGGTCCTAATACGCCGTCATAGATTTTCTATTTTAGTTGATTTTTTTTTCCCTTGCTTACTTTTTATCCAATGTTGACTTTTTAAATTTATTGTATTTGTACTGAAATATTAGTGAAATCCAGGTTTACTGCAGATCTGTGTAATACCAACTGCTCTCTCTTAAAAACAAGGTGAAAGAATGTCATGAATAATGAAGAATTATTCCAGAAATGCTCCTTCAGTGCTATGGTGCACTTTTACAGTTGGAGGAGGGCAAAAAAGAAATGGTGGACTAAATGAGATGTTTAGATTGTGTTTATCTAGGTTTTCTTTAAAGGTAACTTTCAGGATCACAGTTTAAATTGAATATAAATCTTTTGTGATAAATTAAAATTTCAGTTTGTCCACAAAGAAGGAGAAAAACAGTTGGATTTGGTTCCTAAAGGAGAAATGGGAGAGTGGTTCTTCAGGAGTTTGTTTGTTTTTATCCTCCCAGGTGTTGAACGCCATGTTGAAGGAGGTGTGTGCTGCTCTCCTGGAGGCAGACGTTAACATCAAACTGGTCAAACAGCTGAGGGAAAACGTCAAGTAAGCATGGTGCAGCTGGGTTCTGGTCTCGTTCTCCTGGGCAGAACCCGGCTGTTAGCAGATCCTCTGTCTTCCCCCTGCAGGTCCGCCATAGACCTGGAGGAGATGGCCTCAGGCCTGAACAAGAGGAGGATGATCCAACACGCTGTGTTCAAGGAGCTGGTGAAGGTAGGTCCATAAGTCATGAGAACCATGAGTTCCAGCTGCTGTGAAGTGTCCGTGTGTGTGTGACGTGTGTGTGCTCTGTTTCAGCTGGTCGATCCCGGCGTGAAGGCCTGGACTCCAACCAAAGGCAAGAACAACGTCATCATGTTTGTTGGTCTGCAGGGCAGTGGCAAAACTACAACCTGCTCCAAGGTGACTACACACACCTGACACACACTCTCCAAAACACCACATACATTTTACAGTTCTTCTAAACGACTAAAAAGGGCTGTTTTCTCTCATTACTTATGTTTACAGACTTAAAGCTGATCAGACCTTATGGAACATTTTCCTCTTCCTTTTTTGAAGCTTCTGTTATCGCAACTGTTCAGTATTGTGGTCCAACCCTTGAATAGTAGCACCAAAACCTTCAATGATGTAGAGAAAAGAACATTTAAAACAATCAGGATATGAAACAGTCCCCAGAAACTCTGAGCGAATGTTATAATAATAAGAAAGTAAAACTGAACTTGTTTACTAAAGTATGCTAGGCACAAAACCCCTAAATGTTTTAAAACCTTTTTTAAACACATTTAGAAAAAAAAAAAAGAAAAAAAAAGAATGGAATTAACAGAGAAAACAGATCTGAATGAACATCTGTTGAGCCTGATGAAGATGTGGATAGTTAATGTTCCCACAACCTGAGATGAGTTTCAGTTTGGAGTCACTAGGTTTAGATGTGGCATTCTGATGGAACCCAGACAATTAAGGTTAATTAACAGCTTTTAGTAAATTGTGCAAGAAATTCTATTGAAACCAGATATTTACATGAAAGATATGGAAATCAAAATCTTTCCTGTTTTATGACACTTAGAAATAACAAAATATTTATTTGCTAAATCCCTGGGCGAGGCATTATTTAAAAATTTGTTTTTAATTTCTTCAAAATCAGAAGATTGCATCCATTTCCTCGGTATTTGGTGGAATTGCCTGTGAAAATGCATCAACATTGAGTTGGTTGTCCTTAATTAATTTTCTAACTAAATTACTAGCATGTTAAGAGTTGATGTCTGTTTAGATTGATCTTGTTTGTGCTATAAAATGCCACCCTATGCAAGGAAAATGCATAATAATGCCCTTAAATAGCCTCCTTGCTTTCTTCTTTGTGCTGTAATGAAATCTGTTTCTCACCTCCAAACCTCCAGATTGAACCCAGATCATCCTAAAATGTTTCTCCAGAATTTAGCTTTTTTTTTTTTTTTTTTTTTTTTTTTTTTAACAATCCAAGTCATTTATTTTTTGGCATCAATTTAGAAATATTCACAAAGATTTTTGTGAGATTTTTCCTCATTACATCCCTTTAAAACTCTACATATAGAAGATAAAGAAGAGGAAAAAATAACAAGCAGACAGATTGGTCAAACAAATATTTTTATTCCTTAAAGAACTTAATTATCGGCAGAGTAGTAAAAGTTAGAAACACTGCCACCTGCAGATGGGAGGTAGCAGCCACAATTTGCAGTAAACTCACATTTACATGTTGACGTAAAAAAAAGACAGAGATCTGCTGATTTTGCGTAAATTTCCGCGATTGCAGATTTGCGAAAAACTGGAGGAACTGTTAAATGATGGCCACTGTGACACACAGCTCTAGACCTTCATGTCTGTGTTCCACTAACAGCAGCTTCTCCCAACAGCTCGCTTATTATTACCAGAGAAAAGGCTGGAAGACTTGCCTGATCTGTGCTGACACCTTCAGAGCAGGTAGGCACACACACTGCCTGTAGCATTACCTAGCATGGTGCGTCACTCTTTATCCAGATGATCTATAAATAAACAAACCTCTTCTCTTTGATGTGAAAACTCCTCTCTTGTCTCTAAGGTGCCTTCGATCAGCTCAAACAAAACGCCACCAAAGCCAGAATACCTTTTTATGGCAGGTGAGCGTTCCTGTGCTGCTTCCCCTGTTTGTAATTAGCCCCTGGTACCCCTCTGCCCCCTCCCTCATTCTCCTCATGGTTCCCTGTTTGTGTTGGGTTCAGTTACACTGAGATGGATCCTGTGGTGATCGCCGCTGAAGGCGTCGAGAAATTCAAAGGCGAAAACTTTGAGATCATCATTGTGGACACGAGTGGAAGACACAAACAGGAGGATTCACTGTTTGAGGAGATGCTGCAAGTGTCCAACGCAGTGGTGAGTACCTGAACTCATCACCACAGAGGATCAGCTTGACGGAAGTAAGGACTCACCAATCCACTTTTTTCTGAGATTTAGTACCGGCCAATATGATAGAGAAACAGCTGAACTGACTTAAAACATTTATTTTTTTAAAACACAGACATGTATGTACTGAATTACAAATGTATCTGATGGCTGTGCACCAGAACAGCACACCAAAATACACCAATAGCTTCAGTAGCTTGGTCAAAGATGGAAAAACAACTTTAATTTGTTCAGTCAGTGTAAATAGGAGTAGAACAGCCAATGTAAAATGAATAATAAAAAAACAAACTGATAAAAGAAGAAGTTGACTACCTCGGTCAAACATGTAAAAATAAACTGTAGCAAACATTCTTTTAATGGTTCAGAAAGAGCAAATAGAAATTCTAAATATAATGTAAAATAAATAATAAAGCATGATGTTATTCAGAGCACAAAGCATAGAATTAGACTGAATAGATCTACCCTCATGGAATGGGGACATTGTCATGATACCTAATCTATATTTTTTTCAAGATCAATACAGATATTAATAACTGATTGGTTCATCTCTAGTGTCTTAAGTTTTATTGGTGTCTAAGGACTTTTTTTTCTCTACTGTTATGATATATTTATGCTCCTCCTTTCTCTGTTCCCATAGCAACCTGATAACATTGTGTACGTGATGGATGCTTCCATTGGTCAGGCTTGCGAAGCCCAGGCTAAAGCTTTCAAAGACAAAGTGGACGTAGCGTCGGTCATCGTCACAAAGCTAGATGGACACGCCAAAGGAGGCGGAGCTTTGAGCGCGTAAGAACCTCTGCTGCATGGCGCTGCTCGGCTGGTTGGCCCGCGAGCCGATGGTTGACCCTCACTCTGTGACATTCTGTTGATAGTGTGGCGGCCACCAGGAGTCCCATCATCTTCATCGGAACAGGGGAACACATCGACGACTTCGAGCCGTTTAAGACTCAACCTTTCATCAGCAAACTGCTGGGTAAAAATCTCCTGTGTTTCTGCTCTGACGGCACCTGCTGCTTCTACCAAGAATGTAACTCTGTTAGTTAGATGAAGGTTAGGGTTAGTTAGTCTTTCTAACATCTGATCACTGCCTCTGGGGAAAATGACCTTTCTTTCGAACCAAGTTGTAGGGATTCTTTTCAGTGGAGCTCAGTGGAAACTTTGAGTTAAATTTGGATCATAATTTGGATCATATGTAATTCCATCCCGTAGTGCTTCATAAAAAAACAGAGATCTACCCAAATAGTTAGAATTCCCAGGGTTCCAGCACAGACTAGAAAGAGTTTGGAAAATTAGTTTTGTTTGCACATTTTATATCCTGTCCCTTTTTTTTTTGGTCTTTTTCCATTCATCCATCTGTCCTTCTGTAATTAAGACCTGATCTCTGTCGAAATAACCGCTTTAAGTTGATCAGTAGGATTGGACAATATGTTTGAGTATTGACTTGAATACTGTAGGAACAATGATTTAGTTCAATTCAAATCCAAAAATATTTTATTAATACCACACAAGTTTCATGTTGAAGTCAGGTGGGAGGGATGCAAACGAACATTATATTTTTATTTCTCATGTAGTGTGTTTTATTTCTCACAGACTACAAGTCCCACAGAATAAAGCACATTGGTCCTTTTGTTGTTGTTATTTTCCACCTCTACATTTAAATCTGCTGTTGAACCCATGCAGACACGCAGCCAGAGTTCTGCATCAAGTCAAAAGATGGTTTGTGTTGCAGGAATGGGTGATATTGAAGGACTGATCGACAGAGTGAACGAGCTAAAGCTGGATGACAACGAGGAGCTGATAGACAAACTGAAACACGGTGAGAACCCAGACGCCTCCACTGCAGAACCTGCTGCAGACACAGCGACTCACTCCTGATCTCTGACCTGCAGGTCAGTTCACGCTCAGGGACATGTACGAGCAGTTCCAGAACATCATGAAGATGGGGCCCTTTGGACAAATTATGGTAACTGAAGACTTCCTCTCAAATTATCTTAAAGGCGACCTATTTTGCTTCCTTGAACAGGTTGGGACAGTTCTGTGGACGACAAAACAAGTTTATCACATTTGTTGCACAAATCATTCTTAGGGCCTCTGTCACTTTAAATTCAATAAGCTGCTTCAGCGGTAAAACCAACTGACCAAGCTTGGGTTGGTAGGAAATGGCACGTTGTGACTTAACAGTCGGGAGGTTTTTGAAACGGCTCATTTTTCCAGACACCAAAAAGCATAAACTTATTGACAAAAAAATGGCTGTCCGTTCGTTTTCTCTTTAAAGCGCTTGGTCTGTATTTAGAAGCAGTATTTCGCTTAATAGGTCGTCTTTAAGCCCGTTCTTTTCTTGCTGTTTGCATTTTTTCATGTAGCTACTGGCTTTCTGTTGATGTGTAAATAGTAAAACTATGTTGATTCAGCGTCTGTATGAGTAGATGCTGTTAGTCCCATAAGTTGTATGCAACCCTAACTATACAATGTTCAAAAGGGCTGATATGCTATAATCTAATACATAATGACCTTATTGATGATTGATCTGAGAACCTTGAAGAGGAGTCGCGTGTCTCTCTGTCCTGACTCTGGATCTGTGTGTGCGTGTGTGTGTGTGTGTGTGTGTGTGTTGCATTCAGGGTATGATTCCCGGCTTCGGTACAGATTTCATGAGTAAAGGAAATGAACAGGAATCAATGGCCAGATTGAAGAAACTCATGACCATCATGGACAGCATGAATGACCAGGGTAACACGCACTGACACCTACTCTCTCTCTACTGTTCTCTGAATTTGTCAAGCAGATCTGAATGTAGACGTTAGTTTGAACGGGATTTCTGATTACGGAGAGGGTGAAGTCTCTGACTGACCTCACTATGTTTGCTTTACAGAACTGGACAGTAAAGATGGAGCGAAGCTGTTCAGTAAGCAGCCCAACCGGATCCAGAGAGTGGCCCGTGGATCTGGAGTTGCCACCAGAGACGTTCAGGAGTTACTCACTCAGTACACTAAGTTTGCTCAGATGGTGAAGAAGATGGGAGGCATCAAAGGATTATTCAAAGGTACCAGTGAGCCACAATTCATGCCTAGAGGAGACTGATCTGGTTCTGATGTAGTGATGCAATCTTTCTTAATCAGAAGAGTAATGTTGGATGCTAGTTGTGTTTGAGCAAACCACTGAACAACACATCTTCCCTTGCTTTATCAGTTTCTGACCGGATGGAAATAACATGTCTGGATATTTAATAACTACTTTTAAAGGAGGACTGTGTGAATGTAGAAAACTATGAATCACTTTGTAAAATCTGCTGAAGGATGAAGTGTAATTTGATTATGCAACACTTCCCAAAATCATGACCTGAAAGAAGAGCAAGAAAAAAAAAAAAAACTCAAGGTTTTTAGAAAATATGAGCATCTGGATTTACATGCTAATGTGTTTGTGATGTTTGGTGTTCCAGGAGGAGACATGTCCAAAAATGTGAACCCATCTCAGATGGCCAAACTGAATCAGCAGATGGCCAAAATGATGGACCCTCGGGTCCTGCATCATATGGGTAAGACCTGCTCTCCAGCACAACTCCCACAGTCAACATTCATCCACAGCTCACCTCACAGATGTGAAGGAGTTGGAAGATGTAGAGAAATACCAAAATGCCTTAGTAAATCCAGCGAATCAGTCCGACACAGTTGCTGAGGAATGTTAACTTCACAGCCTAGTATTGTATAAAAATAATTTAAAACTACAGTTTGTTGACATAAAATGGAAAGTTTTTTTTTTTTAATTCTGAGTACCTGATAGAGGAAGTATTTCAAATGAAAATAATTTTGGCAATAAATAAAGTTTAGGAAACCTCACAAGTTAAAGAAGCTTTCAGAGTTATAGTAATTAGCTTTTACAAAGAAACTGCTTGATACTATTCATCCAGGAATATTAGATCTGATGTATTCCCATTGCTTTTAATAAAATCTGGTTGTTTGTCAGTTAGGCTTTACGTTACAAAAACTCCTCAAGTTATTAAGAGGGGCCAAGGTCAAGAGAATCAGCTGTTGATGAATTTTACAGATCAGAGTAATAAATGAGTGCACTGTTCCAACATGTCCTGCCTAAAGTCTGTTAGCAGCATCATCAGCCTGCACTGTCTGAACAGAAATTAGTTTAATTGATGAACAACTTTTATTCATTTTCTCTTTAATGCCAGAAAATATTTAAATAAATCTAACTCGCTTGTAAATGTGTTATAAAAAATAAACATTATAAAACAGACTTTCATGCACAAAGCTGATAAAATTACTAAAACAATACAGAATAAGATGTATTATTATGCCCTAGACATTAACGCCTAGTGCTCAGAAAGCAAGATCATACTGACTTTTTTTAAAACCTGTTTCTTTCAACAATCCAGATTTGGTTTTAAAAGCAGTTGGAGTTAAAATGGACTCCACCAGCTTGATGAGTTTTGCTTCATGTTATTTTTTTTCCTGCACATATTTAAATGTCCCACAGCTCATCAAACAGTTAAACTTGGTATCATTCTGTTATGTTTGTGTGTTTTAGGAGGCATGGCTGGTCTTCAGTCCATGATGCGTCAGTTCCAGCAAGGAGCCGCCGGCAACATGAAAGGCATGATGGGATTTAACAACATGTGACCTCCCACACAGCTGATGCCTTAATACAGAAGAGGAAACTCTTCTCCTCCTTGCAGGTGGAGGAGGTGGGGCAAACCCTGTCTTTTGCTGCTTTGCACCAACAAATAAAATACAGTTTGTCCTTTAAGAAAAACAGTGGAGGGTAAATTGTGAGTTTAAAGGAATAGTTGAACTTTTCAGTAAATGTTTTTGTTTGTCAGAGAAACCTGGAATGCTCCTCGGTCTTGTGGAAGATGAGCTGATATTTAACGGGCCTCATTACCTTTGGTTGGTAAAAATGTTTCCATGTAAAATTAAAACATAGTTTGAACCATTACAGGAGTAAATGGCACAAGATGAAATTGAGTAGTGACAGTATTTTTGTCATAATAAAAAATTTTTATTGCATCATTTTAAACCTGGTGTGTATTTATTTCATTGAGTGATAAAATTACACCAAGTTTAGCTGTTTTAAGGTTTTTAAACTGTGTGGGGTGCACAATGGCGCAGTAGGTAGGACAGCAAGAAGGTCCTGGGTTCGATACTTTAAAATCTCCCTAGGTATGAGTGTGTGCATGGTTGTTTGTCCTGTCTGTCTCTGTTGCCTTGCAATGGACTGGCAACCTGTCCAGGGTGACCCCGCCTCTCAACCAAAATGTCTTGCTGGAGATGGGCACCAGCACCCCTCCAGACCCAACTAGGGACAAGGATGTAAAAATGGATAGATGGCTTCTAAAACGTTTAGGAAAGCCCTGATGTTGATTATGTAGCTTTGAATTAAAAGAAAATTCTTTAACAAACAAACCAGATCTCAGTTCCATGTTCATCTGTTCAGTTGTTCTTTGTGGGGCTGATGTTTTGAGCTGATGTTCAGCGTTGCTTTTCTGCCATTCAGACTGCTTTGCATGTTGGGTAAAGCATCTTTGTCTGGATCTCCTACATGGCTTTTGGTGAACTGAATTTATTTTGACCTCTTTAAAAAAACAACAAAAAAAACATCCATCATCTTGAAGAAATTGACATACTTAACTTACAAGAGCAGAGCTGCAACATCTAACACCTCTAATAAGCAGAAATAACCTGACAAACTTTGAGCAGCTCCGTGTTTCACCAGTAATAGATCAATTTATGTATTATGCACTTTTTTCCTTTTATGAGTTGTGACAACTAATATTGTTTTTGTAGAATGGTAATTATTAAAGTTTGTTTGTGACGTGTTTGGAGCGACGAGGAATGTGGCTTCTCTGTTTTACTCAGAGTGAGACCTCTTCCTTCACATACCCTCTGTGTCTTGACGTGGCAACGGCTGCCGCCATATTGTTTTGCTTCGTTGTCAGCGCGAGGAGAGGAGCGGCGGCGGCTTCGCAGCAGCGGTAAGTTCTGACTTTCTTTTGAAACACTTTCTCGGCTGCACCCGAGGGATTTTTGGTTTCGCCTGGAACACATTCTACTCCCGTATGGGCTGTAGCTGCTTCTGGGCAACCGAAGTGAAGCTGCCACCCACCCGCCTGGTAGCAGGAGATGACCTGAGGTTTAAACGGATTTGTTTAGCATCTTTGGGAGTCCACATTTATCAGCTGTAAACACAAAATAGACAGTGAACCTAGTGATGTCAGTCAGGCTAAAGACTTGTGCTGTTCTACACACCTTTCTTTGAATATATAGATATGCTTAAAGTTAATGTGAGCCGAAGTATAACCACGTCAGTGAAAACTGCCCACGGGTGTTGGTCGCTCGGTGGGTGGCTGGGTGGGTGAGGGTTTTACATATTTATAAAATTACAATGAACATATTGAGAGTTAGATGAAGAATGATCTCGCAGCTAAAGGATTGACCACTCAACAGAAGCAACTTTCCTCCCAGACATTTAAAGTCTGATCAACATCCTGCATTTGTTCTCTGAAATCAACAGCAAGCTAACTAGTCTCCAGATAATTACTCTTCATATGGGGTTGGGGGGTTAGGCTTAAACTTATCCACATTTTATCATGTTTCCACCTCAAAGTTCAGTTTATTTTATGCATAATTGTTAAAGTGGCCATGAAAATGACACCTGGATTTCTAAACCTTTTGCAAATACAAAGCTGAAAACTGTGGAATGGATTATGTAGTAAAGCCCACTTTATTGTGTGAGCCTTAAATAAACCCAGTATGGAAATTTGAACAAATTATTACTTAATAACAAACCTGTGGGGATCAGACTTATATCGGGTTGCTTTATTTTATCAAGTCAGTATTCGCCAAGATTACATTCTCTAAAGGTTTCTTCCCAGCTTGTTCCTTTCCTCTGTCGCCATATGCCTCCGAAGTGGTTGATGTCAAGTCAGTAATTCTGCACAGTAAACTGGGATTCCTGAGATGGATAACTCTTTGCCGTTTAGTATTATAAATGGAATTTGAGTACATTGTATTATAACTGGGGTCGAACTGGAATGTACATGACTGAATTTGGACCAGTCTGACTAGATTGCATTGAATTAAATGTAAACTTCTTGATTTGTATTGAACTTGTTGGTTTGGCAAAGTGCATTGAGATGATAGTTGTGAGTTGATCCCATATATGTAAATGCTTTGCATAGATTAACACAGGCTCCATAGCACACTGGCAGAAAAAGGAATGGAGAGAAAATCCAGTTTCTCAATACAGCACTAAGCTAATTTTAATCATCACACAGCAATTCCAAATAAAAATGTGACAACAATCAACTGCATTGATATAAAACAGAAAAGCAGCAATTATTCCCACTACATGGAAACTGTGTTGTGATCAGTTGCAGAAGAAAAACGAGTCAAAGTTTGACTCTTTAGCGTGTTTTGATTGACATATTTAACCTTTGAACCCTGACGTTCCACTGAGCATTGTGCTTGTAGTTTACTGTACTCTAAATCTGCCAACCCCCACAGCTTTCCTGTGACCTTGTGACTCCTGCTTCGACATGGCCACCTTCGCCGAGTACATCGCTCAGAACGAGGAGCGTGACGGCGTCCGCTTCAGCTGGAACGTCTGGCCCTCCAGCCGTCTGGAGGCGACCCGCATGGTGGTGCCGGTGGCCGCTCTGTTCACACCACTGCGGGAGAGAAGCGATCTGCCCCCAATCCAGTATGAACCCGTCCTGTGCAGCCGTGCCACCTGCCGTGCGGTCCTCAACCCACTCTGGTACGCCTCACCTGCTGCCCTTCCACCTGTGTGTAACTCACCAGTCTGCGTAGAACTTTGTCCCTTAGAGATGCAAATCTTTCCGTGTCCCAGGATTTTGTTTTTTTTTTTTTTTTTTTAGGGTCACGGTTTAATTCAGAAACCAATTTTTCTAACAAAAAGTCTAGAGATTCTGTTTCAATTAATTAAATTAAATTTTGATTTATTTTGAACAAGTAAAGTGTCTCATAATTAAGAAAAGAATAAAATGTCATAATAATAATCAAACATAAAAAACCAAATCTTCCGTGTGCAGTTTGAAGTGGAGTAAGAAGAAAACAAATATGTCTTATACTCTACATATTTGTGCATCTAATTTTTACTCATGTCATAATTTGTTCTCTTTCCAAATTATATTTATTCAGTTAATTATGTGACTGACGAGAGGAAAAGACAGAGAAAACAAATGGAACATTTATCGAAAACTATTCTCTAAGATGCCATATGGTATCAAATTCCATCCATTTCTTTTTCTTTTTTTAAAAAAAGTAGGTTTGTGTGTAAAATTCTGTAACTTAAATGACTAGTAGGTTAGCTTAGCTGACCGGCTAAGCTTACCTAAATAAAACATAATTATTCAAAATATATAATTTTTTTCCTCCTGCACCTCTACTGTCCCTCTGTCTTCCTCTCCACCTGTTTCAGCCAAGTGGACTACAGAGCCAAGCTGTGGGCGTGTAACTTCTGCTACCAGAGGAACCAGGTGAGTGGGGTCCTGCTGTGGGGACGGGAGAACAGCGATCCAGAGAGACTGACACCCGACCCTCCTCTTCTCAGTTTCCTCCATCCTACGCTGGCATCTCAGAGGTGAACCAGCCCGCTGAGCTGCTGCCTCACTTCTCCACCATCGAGTATGTTGTGCAGGTGAGAAAGCTGCAGCGTGAGACCGATGAGCGGCTCGCCTCGCTGCCAGATGCTTGACCAACTCTGTTTTCCGGCACCAGCGGGGCCCTCAGATGCCGCTTGTCTTCCTCTACGTGGTGGACACCTGCATGGAGGACGAGGACTTGCAGGCTCTGAAAGAGTCTCTGCAGATGTCCCTGTCTCTGCTGCCCCCCACCGCTCTGGTGGGACTCATCACCTTTGGACGCATGGTTCAGGTCCACGAGCTGGGCTGTGAGGGGATCTCCAAGAGTTACGTCTTCAGGGGCACAAAGGACCTGAACGCTAAGCAGCTGCAGGTAAACGGGATCCTGGTCATTTATGGTGTCGTTTATCATTTATCGTGATAAATTTCTTATCGAATTTTGGTTTGTCGTTTTCACAATAAATTCCAATTAGTGATGGTTAAAACCACCCAGAGCTGTCCGTATTGTCAGGATTCAGAATCAGAATATGCCTTTGTGATGAAATCACATTTTATGTGACCGGTGTCCCAAAGTAGCGTATTACCAATACTGTGTCATGCTTTAACAGCCTTACAGTTACCTAATAAAGTAATAATAAATAGCTCTTTTGGTTATTTTTAGTGTTATCACAATAGTACAATAAAATATTGTGATAAAAACCTGAAGTCATATAGCTCCACCCTTAGGTCTCAATCTTTACCTGTCCAGGTTTTGGACTCTTTAATCCTTCACAGCTAAAAAAGAAAAAAAAGTCAAAGACATGGTTCTATGATAAACATATGATTTTTGTTGCAGGACATGCTCGGTCTAACAAAGCCCTCTGCAGCTCAGGGTCGAGGGCCTCAAACCTCCCAGCAGCCTCTGTCCAACAGGTAAGATCGTTAGAAATGCTGACCAGCCAATATCCAGTCTGACCCACCAGCACCAATTTTAGAGACAGTATGTAACTTTTATAAAATAGGCTTTTTTACATATTTGTTAAAACTGTCACTATGCCTTGTAACATAATATAATATGAGACAGACGAGCTGTGAAAAATAAAGCTCCTCTGCCTCCTCCCTATGGTCCCACTGCAGAAACAAAGAATCAGAGCCAGGAGGCGGGTCTTATCACTGTCAGTCACACTCCTGTATGCACTGCTCACCCTTGCTCTCTGCTCCCCCACAGCAGAGCCTGTCATGAATACCAAGGCTAGTTCGCGTAGCCACCAGTGATGGCGAATTAACAGTTTTTTTTGTAAAGTTAGGTTGATTTTCCATCATTAACACATTTGCAGAAAACCTGTAATATGGAGTCTGTATTGACTACACAGGGCTGGGTGTAAGGTACTAAGACCCTCCCCCTGACTGTGATTGGTTGTTTCTGACTGAGAATTGTATTTCTGCAGATGGCAGGAGAGCCACTGGCAAGTTCATGAAGGAAGAGAAGCTTGATATTTATTTTTCTCCAAATATTTGTCTCATACTTTCAGGACATAATGATAGTTTTAACAAATATGTAAAAATATATATTTTTTTTCATAAAAGTTACATTCTGCAGCTTTAAGTTGTTTGATTCCAGTCATCAGTACGTTTAGTATTTTTGTCACTTGATTAAAATGTGGTGGCCATGTGCCGGGTTCCTGTTTCTCTTTGTGACTTCAGGTTCCTGCAGCCAGTGCAGAAAATTGACATGAACCTGACTGACCTGTTGGGGGAGCTGCAGCGCGACCCCTGGCCTGTCACTCAGGGGAAGAGGCCGCTGCGCTCGCTGGGTGTCGCCATGTCTATTGCTGTGGGGCTTCTGGAGGTGAGCGCTCAGGTCTCATCGTCATGACGACGCTGTACAAAATCTGACCGACTCTTCCTCCATTCAGTGCACCTTCCCTAACACCGGCGCCCGGATCATGACGTTCATCGGGGGCCCGGGTACGCAAGGACCAGGGATGGTGGTCGGGGACGAGCTGAAGATCCCCATCAGGTCCTGGCATGACATCGAGAAGGACAATGCCAAGTTCATGAAGAAAGCCACCAAGGTGAGTCACTGCTATGGTCTGTGTCCATAAAGTCAAAAATGTCTTTTTATTCAGTCAGTTGTCATTACTAGTGCACTTTTCCTACAATCAGTGTGCTTTTACAGTTGTTAAAAGAAGAAACAACCTTCAATAATCACAGCAAAAAGTCTGAAGAGTTTATAATTAGACAACTAATTATTAGGCTCTTTTTAAAAGTATTTTGAATTTTTGAATTCTATGTCTTTTGTGTCTTTTATAACGCTACTTGTAATATTTTAAAATGTATTTATGAATTCTGTACAGCACTTTGGCACCTCAGGTGATGTAAAGTGCTTTATTCACGTTCAATTCAAATTCAAAAATACTTCATTGATCATTCTAACTTGATTGACTCATATTAATTCAAATTGTAAAGAAAACTGGAAGTGTCTTGGCATGAGACAGCATCTCCCTCCCTGGAAAACATGAGATTCTGCAGCCAGAATCAAAGTGCTTTACAAGGCAACCATTGAACCAAGGACAACGTACCAACTGGCAGACTGCAAAACACACAATCGTAACAAATAGTTTTAGTTTAGTTTCCAATGCAAATAGATTAGTTTACTTTAAACTCACAAGGAGTTTACAAGAAGCTTTTTAACAAGACATAGGGGGTTATTTTAAGTTAGTTTCTTAACAGTAATAAAAATCTACTAGTTCCACTTTTTTTTCACCTTTAACATGGGAAAAATGTCTTCTAAGTTAATAAACCTTCCTATCTAACTAGTACTTTTTTATATCAATATTCAATAATTGTTGACTTAAAACAGTCTCATTATATTTAGTTGAAAAGTTTTTTTTGTGAGTTAGTTTCATTTTATTTCAAGGGTATCAAGATTTTGTGTTGCAGTGTGGAAAGGATTTGGCATTTCATTGGTTGGCATTATAGTACAGAAATAATCGACCCAACACTAAATCTGTTTTACTGGATGTGTGAAGTTGCATTCCAGCAGCCTCGGGTTAAACCTCTGTGTCTAAACTGTGTGTGTTGATCTGTGTGTCGCAGCATTTCGAGGCTCTCGCTAACAGAGCTTCCACTAATGGCCACATCATCGACATATACGCCTGCGCTCTTGATCAGACGGGTTTGCTGGAGATGAAATGCTGCCCCAACTACACAGGGTAAACGCACACATCTGGATGTCTGTTGTAGGGACCCTCGGTAATGCTTTCCCCAAAAAACACTGATCCATGTCCAGGTCTCAAGCCTAAAACCCAGCTGGACCTGAGCACTCAGTCTGTCTCTGCAGCTGAGGTTTAGAAAAAGGAAAATAAGTAGCTGCTTGAACATGGAATGCTAGAACATTAAAATCATACACAAATTATGATTATGATGATGATAATGATTATTATTATATAATTGTTTTTTGTTATTAATATTGGATTGGTGCATCTCTAATCAAATTGCTTTCATGCTGATTGAAGGTTCTCCACTTGTTTGTGGTCATAATGTGTCAAAAGGGGAAAAAGTTGAAGCAGTGAGTACTTTTACAGGGCATCATAAACTGACTCTATATAGGTGAACAAAAAATATACATTCCCTAAAGTAGCACATATATAGTATTTTTAATTGCTTCTTTGTTTTTGTAATAATTATCATAACTTCTGTAACAATTTAGTAATATACTTACACTGCCCACTATCTTGGTAGCATTCTGGAAGACATTTTGAATGTAGTTGGTTGCTTGTAAGAAATGGTTGTAAGAAATTAAAAAAAAATTTTTTCAATGTCTTTCCTGTTTTGTCAGAGGATACATGGTGATGGCCGACTCCTTCAACACGTCTCTGTTCAAACAAACCTTCCAGAGGGTTTTCACCAAAGGCGTCCAGGGATCTTTCAAGATGGCCTTTTCTGCCACTCTTGAGGTCAAGGTATGAACCACAAAGCCAGCAGGAGGCAGCAGAGCTCTTCCCGGCTCGTCTGTTCAACGCAGTAATGAATGTTGTTCTGTCCTGCTGCAGACATCCAGAGAGATCAAAGTGTGTGGCGCGATCGGCCCCTGTGTGTCTCTAAGTGCAAAAGGACCCTGTGTGTCTGAAAATGTAAGACTCACTGCCACCACTTTATCACACTGCCCTCTACAGGCGCACACAGGAACAACAGAGTGAAATGCTCTCATTATCAAACATGCACACATTTTCACCTTAGATTCTGTCAGATATGAACACATCCCACAGCAGTTCTAGGATTTTATTTTAAGTTAAGTCAGGAGAACATTAAGCTGAGATCAGTCCACATATGCAAATATTTGTTTTCTATCAGTTTACATTACAGATTAACTTAGACTGGCAGCATTTGGAGACTATTTGTGTGAAGTAATTTTCATAATCCTCGTGTATCTGGATGTTTGTGCTGGTTTGTGCAGCAACAGTTTTTGTTTGTGTTGCTTTGGCTTTAAAGATATTAATTAAAGTTTAAAGGTCATTTTGATTTAGTAAAGGTGTGGGGGTTTGGTTGACCCTTTGAACTTTAAACTTCTTTATTATCTTCAAATTGAAGCAGCACAAACAAAAAAACAAACAAAAAACCAGAACAAATGTAGTCAAGCTGATTGACACCAATTTTGTCTGATTTGAATTGAAGTAGGGGGAGGGGCCAACTTCACTCAGGTGAAGGAAGGTCATAGTGCGGACTCTTACAGAAACTGCTTGAGTTGGTGGAGAAAAAAAAAAAAAAAATTCAGTTACTCTTATGTTTTACCCCTGCTCAGTAAATAATCTGTTTGATGGATAAATCTTTTCAGTGCCGTGTATAAACGGTCTGAAAGCCTTGTAATGTTGTCAACACTGTGAACCTCCTTATTTCAGGAGATCGGGACGGGAGGAACCTGCCAGTGGAAGATCTGCGGTCTGGATGCCAGTACAACGCTGGCTCTTTACTTCGAGGTCGTGAACCAAGTATGTACGCCTAACCTCCATCCAGACCCAGGAGAACAATGAGGACAGTTTTAACTTCTACATTAAACCTAAACTGGGGCTGAATGATGGTACAAAAACATGTCCATCCATCCATCCATCCATCCATCCATCCATTCATTCATTCATTCATTCATTCATTCATTTTCTATACACCCTTGTCCCTAATGGGGTCGGGAGGGTTGCTGGATCCAAAAACATGTGATATGCAAAAATATTGGTGGATGTCAATAATGATGTGGCTTGGGATAAATAAACTTGAAATTAAAAAGGCTTCCTGTCCCTCTGAGTTAGGTTCACAGCCAATACAGGCCAAAGATAATGAGTAGTTTAACCAGCTATTAAAGACAAACAAACATAATCATTTCCACCTCAACCATAAGGTTTTATTAGAGTGATTGTGTCTGTCTGACTAGTGAGGTTCTGGCTGGTTTCTAGTTCTAGTTTCTTATTGACTAATTAATTATTATTAGATGGACTTCTTTTGCTCTTGATGAAGAAACCTGATATAGAAGTTATTGACCAAGACAATTCAGTTCTGTCATAGTGTGGAGACTTCATAACCGATCAAAGAGAAATAAATCTTTTAGATTTCTCTCAATGTTATTACAATGTGTGATTGTCTTGTTTACTCATATTATGCAGGTGTAAAAATGAGCATAAAAACTTGAGTTTTATTTGATTCTTCTGCATTTTTTTTGTTTTATTTTGTAAACAGTCTGGAACCGTTCAGTATATTCTTGGCTCACATATGACACTGTAAGAACAGAGTTTTGTTGCAAGCCCACTCTCCAAAAGAATACATTTGTGAATCTCGTTATCATATCCTAAAATAACCAACAGATGGCAGCACAACACTGCAAAGTATAGTTCAAAATGTTGTGAAGTTACAGATGGGGGTTAATTTATGGCTTCATTAAAGACATTCACTGACCTGTCCTTAATATAACATAATCTTTTTGCTTTTGACATAACATTAATGAAGTCATAAGCGCAAAGTTCATATATATATGTCAGCAGATTATTCCATTATTCGTGCATTATAACTTATATGGTACCTTAAAAATATGATCCACATCTCAGCAAATTTGAATCTGACACAAACTCCCTCATCCCTTTTGTTAGCAGTTCAGATTTAGAAGGATAATTTATTAGTTAGTATAGTTATAGTATAGTTAGGGATAAATGTATGCATTTGCCCCAACATGCTCCTCAAACCATGCTTATTGCATCTAGTTTCCTCTCAATTAATTAATTCATTTTATTTTATTTTATTTTTTCAATATTATAGCTTCCATTCTTCTTCAGTTAGTAGAAACAATCACCTAATTAGTTCTTCTTGCTTGAAGAACTATAATTAGCTGTGGTGGTGTTCACTGAGCAGAAAGGTAAAAATAAAATTCCTGAGGGTCAGACAAGCCGGTAACCGGTCAAGTTTGGCTGCGTGAATAACAGAGGTCAGCCTCCGACATGGGAGTTTCAGTTGATTGAGAGGTGGTATGGAGTGTGGTCAGGTCGACGGACTTCTGGAAAGGCTGTAGAGGAAACATCTCAGACCACAACTGATGTAATTTGTCCAGACTTTGTCACACTGCTGACCTGTATCTCCTGGACTCAGAGAAAAGTAGATTATTAAAAACAGAATAATAAGATGAAGTTTTTTTTTTCTTTTTTCTTTTTTACTTTGGTAGGTGTTTTAAAGGGGCAGTATTATGTGACTTCAAGGCCGCATAGTAACAGTTACTTGACACCACAATCAAGTAACTGTTACCTTCAGTTGTCCTAAATACACTGTATTATTTTAATATGACTTGAAAGAAATTTGACTTTGTAATTAAATGTCTTAGTATTGGGTCTTTGGCTCTTTAAGAAACTCCTGTTCTTTCTGAAACTCTGCCTTCAGGAAGTCACCACAACATGGCTAATCAATTAACGCTCTGACAATGTTTTAAAAGTGTTGCTTTGAGAAGTAGCTCCTATAACGAGCTCTGCACATTTGCTAATTGTTGCTAGCTAGTCTGAAGGAGCTGAGAGGAGGAGGGCGGCTCTGCAATGCAGATGCTCAGAAGCTTGGAAACAGCAGCTCTGAGGAGGACTGTGTCTTGAAGGCAGAGCTAGATCCAACTACGCATTTTGCACAGCTTAATGGTTGATAAGGGAGATTAAAAGATTTCTCAAAAAATGCATTTAAGAATCAAAGCAGCACTCCAAGTATGTTTTAGATGAAGGAATAACATTATAACATGATGTAAAGCTCAGAAAGAACAATTTTACATAATACTTCCCATTTAAGATTTTCTTTTTCCCACCTCAGAAATTCAAAAATGTACTCTCGTACATCACAGCCCACCACTCTCTAATGGTTTTTATTTGTTGTGCATTAGAAACGTCTAAGCTCTCTAGAGATTGGTCAATTTTGAATGTCTGTCAGGAATGGCTCCAGGAGTTTTCCCAGCTTGTGTCTGAAATTAGTTTCATTTAAGAATGCACAGCTGTTATCTTTGGCCACACCCATCCTGTCTGTGATTGGCACCACCATGTCTCATGTGTGTGTGTTTTTTTTTTTTTCCTACTTGAAGTAAGCCAGTGTTTTCTTACAGAATGGCAAGTGTAAGCGCTGTGCTCTCGTTTTTCCACTGTGTGGAGTCCTGCTTGCCTATGTGTCATGTAGATGACCCAGGGGTTGAGGGCAGCACTGGACAGAACCAGGCAGATAGACGGAGCCAAACTTGCTGCTGAACTCTGCTGACCGCTGAGCGTCTTGTACACACACACTGCGATGTATGGCAGCCAACAGATCAACAAATACACTGCGGACAGACATGGTGTTGTTACAAATAACTTTTATCGACCCACATAGTACCAGCTGGCACTGGGAGAACTCATTAAATGTTGTTTCAGGAAACTAAAAAAAAAAAAAAAAATCAAACGATGGCTTTTAAAGTTAATTTTCAGTCAAAACTTAATTTTGTCTGGTAAATGTGCAGTTGATGAGTGTTAGTAGTTCAGCATTCCTTCATGCTGATAGTGCAGTTATCGGATCTGGCTGTACTTTGATATAACCCACTTTATTCTGGTGAATAAAACAAAATGTTTAACTCCTATATGTTCTGGAAAACAACACAAATTTACGGGATTTGCTTCAGGTAGATTTCAGATGTAGAGAAGTATAGAAAAAAATGTTTTCAAATTTAATTCCGCATCCTATTGTCTGTGTCCATTCATCTGTCCAATTAAGTGTCTGTTTGTTCCTCTGGCCATCCATCTATTTATCTTTCTATTCACCTGACATTAACCAAGAAATCATTACTGTTTAAACTTTACCTTTAATAACATAAAGTTACCTCATTTTTAAAGTGCAATCAGTAATACTTTCATAACAAATTTATATCAGTAATGATTTATTGGTTAATGTCAAGTTGTCATAACAAAGACATTTTGAATAATGTCAACTTTGTATTAAAAGTGTCATAATTTACCAAATGACGCTTTATGACAACAGTCATAAATATTCATGAAGGCTTATTCATGTTCATGACAGGTGTTATGTCATGTTTATGACAGTATCATGACAGTCTTATTCACCCCCTTCAAATAAAGTGTTACCATTTTTTGTGACTTCATCCGCTGAGAGCGGATCAAGCTGCTGCTGTTTGCCACGTCATAACAAGAGTATGAGCTCCTCTTGCATTTCAGCTCTGAATGCTGAGTACTTGATGAAGAGACACAATGTAATATGAATGCAAGAAAAAATAAAGATGGCCGACACTTTAGGAATATGGTTTCTCTTCCTAAACTGGTCTGATGATGGTGCAGATGAACTTCAGGTTCTTTTTAAGAGCTCTTGGCAGCATTTCCAGAAAAGAGACTTTGCAGGAAATAAAAAATAATAATAATCTAACTTGTACATGTAACTCATTGTTTTCTCAGAGTTAGAGGCTCTTGTGATGCTTTTACTGGGAATATTTCAATCAAAACCCAGAGAGGTGTGAAGGCTGATCAATGCAGATGATTTCCACTAGAAATCTAAACATTGAGAGTTTTGGTTTTTGCCCAATACCATTGATAAGCTTCATCAGGGTAAACATGGGTTGTTGAGAAAGGGAGTAGAATTATGCAGCCCTTTTGATTTAGTTGGATTTTTCATACTTCATTTTACAACATAAGCATACATGAAGCAAACTTTCAATTTCTGAAAATTCTTCTGCTTTGTTTTTGTTGAATTTACCATAAATAAATTTTTTGTTGTTCCTTTTGTCTATGCAAAAGTCTTTAGATATACTGTGACCAGTGAGCATTGTCCAAGAAGCAAACTGCATTTGTCAGTGTTCACCTAAATACCGATGGTGCAAGTTTTTGAAACGCACTGAAATTGTCTTGATTATCCATGTGGCAAAAATCACGTGGTCTGATTGTTGCCACCAGACGATCCCTCCATGCAGATTATTAATGTTCCTGCTTGTGGTTCTTCCTACAGCATAATGCTCCGATCCCTCAAGGTGGCCGGGGAGCCATCCAGTTCGTCACGCAGTACCAGCACTCCTCAGGGCAAAGGCGCATCCGAGTCACCACAACTGCAAGAAAGTATGATAATGCAACTGCACTCTGTGCTCTTGTCTCCATCTCATATCAAATTAAAAACTGTGTAGTTCCGTCTAGAGATGCACTGATCCCATATTACTGTCCCAATATCGAAACAATTTTAGATCGGGCATCGGTGACGATGTGCCCAATCCATAAAGGCAGGTCTATTCAGTCTAAGTCTACGCTTTGCACATATTTATTTTACATTATATTTTGAATTCCTAATTTGTTAGTTTATTTTTTACATGTTTGACCAAGGCAGTCAACCTATTGTTTTTCATAGTTTCAGTTTCTTTGTTATTCATTTTCCGTTGGCTGTTTTACTCCCATTTACACTGACTGGACAAATGAAAGTAGTTTTTCCATGTCTGACCAGCTGGTGAAGCTGCTGGTGTATTTCATTATGCTATAGTGGTGCAGAGTTAGCAAATACATTTTTAATTCAGCACATTTACGTCTGTTTAACAAAAAAAAAATAAATTAATGTTTTAAGTCATTTCAGCATTATTTTTTCTGCATGGGGTCGGTTTTGGCCGATACTAAACCTCAGATATCAGTATAGGAAGTAGAAAAGTGGATCGGTGTGTCCCTAGTTCTGTCCTAACTTGAGTGAAGCATGGTAACTGAAACATTGGAAATCTGATTACGTACTAATATTACTAATATTAGACTTCATGTCTATCTTTGTATGTTTATAAACAAGAAAATACGTTTTAAAAACTCAAGAGCCCGAGTCTCTCATTCACATGTGACGGAAGATAAGAAGCTGTCATGAAAACATTATTTTCTTGCATCCCTTTGTCACCCACATTCAGCTTCACAAATTTCCAAGTGTTGTGCATTGTGTACGTGTCTATTTACAGCGTTATTTTTCTTTTAGCTGGGCTGATGCTCAGACGCAGATCCAGAGCATAGCGGCATCGTTTGACCAGGAGGCGGCAGCCATCTTGATGGCCAGGTTGGCGGTTTACCGGGCAGAAACGGAGGAGGGACCTGATGTGCTTCGATGGTTGGATAGACAGCTGATCAGACTGGTAGGAAACAGTGTCTACATAATAACACATTTGAATTAAATATTTAAAAAACAACAAGATTTAACCTCTTGTTGCTCGATGTTTGTGTGCAGTGCCAGAAGTTTGGTGACTATCACAAGGATGATCCTAACTCCTTTAGATTTTCAGAGACGTTCTCCCTCTACCCTCAGGTGACCTGCATGTCGCCCTAACCGTCACCGCCCAGCTGTTCTGTCCTGCTTTCCCTAAATGTTTTTTATATATTTTTCTTCCTTCCAGTTCATGTTCCATCTGCGGCGCTCCCCGTTCCTGCAGGTGTTCAACAACAGTCCTGATGAGAGTTCCTATTACCGACACCATTTCAACAGGCAGGACCTGACCCAGGCCCTCATCATGATCCAGCCTGTGCTGTACGCCTACTCCTTCAACGGCCCACCTGAGGTAACGAGCCTCACAGTTCACCGTTTAAAACAAGTTTCTGTTTCACAACTGGCTCCCATTATGTCCCTCAAAGGCCTCCATCAAATCAGATCCGTCGATGTGATAAGCTTCCAGATGATAGTTATTATTCTTGTGAGTCTTTTTTGAGCTGTAAATCACGTTATAATGTTATATAATCATTAAAGACATACATGGAGTGTTTTTTTGACTCTTTCATGCACGTTTGACAAATCCTTTCATCTCCATGGCAACCATTCAGCTGTGCAAGACACCTGAATGGATCTAGCACCGCCTTTGAGGCGCAGCTCCTCCTCCCTCTCCTGCTTCTAACAGGAAATAATCTGTCCTGCTTTTAAGAGTCCAGTTGGACAGACTGTCTGTTTGTAGACTGCTTTCATTCTAGCTCAGGATTTGCTGATGCATTTCCACCTCACCCCCTGCAGGGAGCGCTGTGCACAGGGAGCTTTAATGTCAACCTGCTGACTGATAAGTGTGTGTGTGTGTGTGTGTGTGTGTGTGTGTGTGTGTGTGTTTCAGCCGGTGCTCTTGGACAGCAGCAGCATCCTGCCGGACCGAATTCTGCTGATGGACACCTTCTTCCAGATCGTCATCTACCACGGAGAGGTACGGGTTAATTGGAGGAGGTGTGTGTGTCGGCTCTAGAACAAATGTGTGTGTAAGCGTCCGTCTCTTTCAGACTGTGTCTCAGTGGAGGAAAGCTGGCTACCAAGACATGCCTGAGTACGAAAACTTTAAGCATCTCCTCCAGGCTCCAGCAGACGACGCTCAAGAGCTGCTGCACACTCGCTTCCCCATGCCGAGATACATCGACACAGAGCACGGCGGCAGCCAGGTGGGGGCGCTATCGCACACCCGCTTTACACTCACACAGACTCACATCTAACACAGGCGTTCAAGGTCATGAAAGGAACAAAAGAAAACCTTTCGAAATGACTAGAAATAAACAAAGATAAAATCAGAGTTTCTGAAAAATAAAAGTTTTCTTCCACTGATTAATACGACTATAGGAAAGAAACTGTTTCTCACCACCCTGCTGGATCCAGTCAAGTTTATTTTTATAGAACATTTCAGCAACAAGGCAGTTCAAAGAACTTCACATGATGAAAATATAACACAGTAAACAATTGTGAAACAAGCTACAAACATTACATTTCTTTTGGCGCGCTAAAGCTAGTCCGCAAAATAGCAACAGAAAATGTTGAGAGAAATGTTTAATAGTTGAAAACATTTTTTGAAAATGGTTTCTTCTGTTGAGTCTTCATTACCCAAATTATGCATACATAATCACAGTGCAATACTTTGACCTTTTTAAATTCTGCTCCGAAATATTAACCAAAATATAAAAAATCTAAAACTAGTTTAGCAAAGACCAAGATGAAACTAAGCAATATTTAACTAACAATAAAAACCAGCAAACACTCTTTAAAAACTAATTAAAACTAACTGAACTAGACAAAGAAAAAGTCACAACAAAATAAAACGAATCTATAATGAAGAACCCAGAACTGTTCTGAATCGGTGTGTCTGTGTGATGGAAACACTGAGCAGAACCTTCTGTATGTTTTTAGGCTCGTTTCCTGCTCTCCAAGGTCAACCCTTCTCAAACTCACAACAACATGTACGCCTGGGGACAGGTAAGGACCCCGCCGGCGACCTTTGACCTCAGCTGATCAGACAAAACGCTGACTGGGTTTGTTTTTTGTGCAGGAGTCCGGGGCTCCCATCCTTACCGATGACGTCAGCCTGCAGGTGTTCATGGACCACCTGAAGAAGCTGGCCGTCTCCAGTGCTGCCTGACCCCGCCTGACCCCGCCTGACCCTGCCTGACCCCGCCTCGTGTATGCGTTCGCTGCCTGAACCGAGCAACAAGCACTCCGTTTTCCGTCAGTGTTACTTTCAGCAGCAGGTCCAGGATATTTCCACTTGTTAGTTTGTTTTCATTTTGCCGCAAAGTCACACGGCCGCTCCTGCACCGGTCAGTAAAAGTTCTCATCTTATCTAAACCTGAGCAGGTCAGGGCCGCGCCTGCAGAGCGGTAAGCAGCTCTGGTTACTTTCTGCGTGTCAACTTTGCTTCATCTGAATGTTCCAAACATTTTAAGTTAGACTCCAAAAGAGTCTGCCAGCGTGACATCCAACAAAAACTCCACCGTAACCTGTGAGCAGCATAGAAACCAGCTTGGAGTCTTTGCAGTGAATGTATTGTTGGTTTATATTTCCATATTTGACTAATTTCACAAACATTCAAGCAGCTGCTTCATAGTAAACATATAGCCGCCATTTTTCCCCCTCTTGTTTTGGTTTTACAGTGTTTGTTTATATTTATGTGAACCAGTTCATGGTCTTCTCCTCGACTGGTTTCTTTAAAAACCCGTTTTCACTTCAGACACTAAGAGTTTTGTCCAGGCAAGTGAATGCATGTATTCCTGTCATTCTGTGTGTTTCATGTTTGCAGTAAAGCTGTGAGAGCCACTGACGTCTGTGATTTCCTTCAGATTTAGCCCAGGACATGAAAATGATCATGAGATGAAAGGTGAAGCTGCACTGCCCCCTTCTGGAATCTAAAGACAACACCTGAATCCCTTTTCCAATAATTCATTCCTCTTTAACTTTGTCACCTAATTCTGGAACATAAACATAAGCAACAGCATTTATTGCTGTATATGTTGTGAACTGTCCTAGTGGTTATAATTTTTTTTGGCAAGGCAATTTTATTTGACTTTAATTTCAGCAACAGAGCTGCTCAAAGTGCTTCATATGATTACAATGAAAAGTAAAACAACAAACGAGCAAAAAGGAAAATCATTACATCACAGTGGTAAAGTAATGGAAAATGGTGACAGATTGAAAAGCAGACTACAGTCTGATGTTCCAGTTAACTTGTTGTGTATCAAAGGCAACTTTAAAACACCTGGAGCTGCTTAACTCATTCCTGATAACGTTCCGTACTCGACCATCAAGTTCCATCCATGCTTGATGGAACTTTGTGTTTTCTCTCTGCCAGAAATTCCTGAAGAAGAATCACTTTACGAATAGCTAAAAAATAAATAGTTAAAGTCCAAGTCTAAACCTCATTCATTTTCCCTCCAGAAACACCCTCCAGGTTTTTTTGGTCTTTCATATTTAATTCCAAAAAAATACACTGAAGTTTGTTTTTACAAAATCATACATGATTTTGTAAAAAGTTTTGCTATGATGTCAGAGCCCTGTAGCTTTCAGAGCGCTAAGTGTTAACACGCCCATTACATTTGTAACCATGAGAAAACCTTTGTCAGAAATGGCTTTCCCCTCCATGGCCGTACTTCCTGACATTCTTTGCACAGCGCCGCCTGGAAATGCCTAAGTCACCACTTACCCTATCGGCTTCCCTGCGCCTTTCCACTGTTTGTTCAAATCCGAGCTGTGAGCAAGTTTAAAGAGAATAAAAGAACGCTGATAAGACGTGTCCTCCACAGTGTGCTGACACTCAGAACGTGAAAGTTGCCATAAAACTGATTTGTTTGCACTTCTACACACAACATTTCATTAACACCATCTATTAATGGACATGTCCTTTGTTAAACCCATGTGTTAAAAAACAATAGAACAGGTGTACCTAATAAAGTGGCCACTGAGATTAAGGAAAACCCACCTGCTGCTGTCACATGTTCACTTCCCAGGATTCAACTGGGAATTACTTCAGCTCAGAAAATACTAAATCGCAAGCCGAGGTTTTGGTCTGAATGTCTCAGTTTTCAATCTAATTAGTTGACGGCGTCCCTGAGCAGGAAAACAGCTGACCGTATCAAGACCTAACACACTTCCTGTCCAGGAGCAGAGAGAGGGAGGCTACGGGGGGCTGCTGGGGGTAGGGGAGTGAAGCCAGAAATCTGCCAGCACAGCTACTGTGAAGGAGGAACCAGAAGAAAAAAGAGCTAAACTGGAAGAAGTGGAAAGAAAAGGTTTTTTTTCAGTCAGGAGGATAAAACTAAAGAGTGGAGGAGACACCAGCAGCTGTCCAGAGAAGACAATAACCTGAGAACAAACAGAGCAGAAAGAGGGAGAGGAGGAGGAAAAGAAACGACCGAATCAAAACCTGGAAGAGTAACTAACGGTAAGAGAGACCAATTAACCAGACAGAATGCAGATTCATTTATTTCTGTATTCCATCTGGGTATTTTTTTGTTTTTTTTGTGACATCTTAGTAAAATTTCAGTGTAGAAAAACTGTTTTACATTGACACAAATAACGTGAGGAAATGATGTAAAGTGAGCGTGAAAGTTGAATTTTTTTGTTGCTTTTAGAAACTGATCATCCGGTCCAAACACCGTAAGCCTAAATTCAGCTCATCTGACCTTCCATGACCAGAGATCCACGGCTCAGCTGGAAAATCTATAGACAAGATCCTTTATAGAAAAATTAAAGAGCTCAAATTCTAAGGCTTGCAAAGAAGAATGGGCAAATGTTTCTTTTTAGATGTATAAAGATAGTAGAGACATATTCTAAGTATTGACTCAAGTTCTGAACATAAATGCATGTAATATTTTTTTTTAATTTGTGAAACAAACCAAAACTCTTTCCACCTACATATTTATCTACCTTGTCCTGATCCAGATCATAATCCCCAATAAACTTTATCACTGTAACTTTACGCAGATGTTAAAGAGGCTTGAACACTTTTACAAAGTTCCACGTCGCATCACACAAAACACACCATGATAAAACATGCAGTCATGTTCAGTAAGTTAGAATCCACATTCAGGCTCATTTATCAGATTAAAAATATCTTTTGAAGACAACCTTTAAGCAGGTTTTAAACATTTCTGTTTTAAAAATGCTTCTTATTGGTCTGATCTGATGTTGCAATCTTAAATGTGTTTTCATTATAAGGAGAAAATCATCCTAATTAACAGGAATAAAGGTCTGTGTGTTATTCATTTAGTGAATAGGTACTGAAATAAATTTCAGTTAAACACAAATTAAATTCATTATTTCATGACTATACATCCTCATAGCTTATGGAAATACTTAAGAAGAATAAACTGATGGTTGATGATTCCATGGTACCTGGTCTGAAATGGTTTGTTTACACTCAGTTAACCTGCTTGTGGCAGACGACCGTTCGTAATGAACCAGGTCCTGCTTCTGCTGGAGGTTTCATCCTGTTAAAGGGGAGGTTTTCCTCCCCACCAGATTCCTACCTGCATGCTCAGTAGGAAGGATTTGCTGTCTGGATTCTGTTGCTTTGTTCTCGTCCAGGAGGACTCTGTACCATCTGTTGGGTTTCCTTAGATAGTAACTTTTTTTTTAAGCTAATTTAAATAATGAATTGAACTTAATGCTCTGTTTGATGACTAGGATCAATTGGAATCCGTGTGTTTGTTTGAACTGAAATTACTTTGTTTTTGTAAAGTGCCTCAAGTTAAATTGTGCCATATATATAAAAAAAATATATATGGCAAAAATATATATCTGAATTAAAATGAAATAGCTGTGAATAAAACTGCGGGAACTAATTGGCCAATTGTCCTATTGTCCTATTCCTGACCATCACGGCTTTAATAAGTAATATTGCTTATTTTGACAGTGACATCATCACCAAGGGGGGCGGAGCTTGAGGAAATGGAATTTTGGCTCTGCTGCTGGTGGAGTTCCCTTTGGATGTTTGTCTTCCTCCTGAGAAATGTCTCCACCAACTTGTCCTCACACACCAAATACAGTCTGAGCAACAGCAAAGCTTCCTTTGACCAGGCCATGATGAACTGCCATCCTGGTGTTCTGCCCTCTGTGGCCACCCAACAAGAGCTCCAGGAAATATTTCAGCTTCTCAACAAGTCAAAGTCATTTCAGGAAAATACCACCGTCTGGGTCGGGCTGAGGAAGCTTAAAAACAGATGCAGTACTGATGAACAACCTCTGAGAGGATTCAAGTGGGTAGAGAACGGCAGCCAGGAGGCCAGCGCCGTCAACTGGCTGGAGAAGCCGAAGCTGACCTGTGCAGAGCTCTTATGTGGGGCTCTGAGGCGACAGCATGTCCAGGCAGAAGTTACTTGGGGTTTAATCCCCACCAGCTGTAAAACCCACTACCATTTCATCTGCAAAGGGAGCGATGCGCATACAGAACTACAGCTGAAAACGAGCCCGACAACATCAAAACCCGCCTCGGCAACGTTCCGTCCTAACGTCCCGATATCAGAGCCAGAATCCTGTGAGCATTCCAGAGACCCCAAGCATCCCAGCATTCGCTTCCTGATGGCTGATTCCAGCAACGGCAACAAAATCCTGGTTGAGTGTTGGTCTGCCGTAAAGTTAGACCTGTTCTGTTCAGGAGTTCCTGCAGTTTGGCGAGTGCTGGATGGCTCCCCTGCTAATTTCAGCATCATCTGCCAGAAGTGTAAAGAAGGCTTCCAGAAAGACGGCTCAGGGTTCTGCGTCGACGTGGATGAATGCAGCACCGGGAACCCCTGCAAGCACACCTGCCAGAATACCGAGGGTTCCTACAGGTGTGTCTGTGCCGATGAGCAGGACTCCTCATGTGAGGATGCAGCACCAGCTACATCTGACAAGAAGTCACTGTCACACATCCTGATCCCCGTACTGGCTGTGGTTGCTGTGCTGCTGATGATACTGGTAATCGTTGGTGTGGTGAAATGCTGCTTAAAGAGGCGCAAGAAGATGAAGGCCAAATCATAAACAACAAGGAGTCCTATATATGCCACTGAAGACATTTTAAACAGCTTTTTGATTTGAGATATTATGTAAAATCAACCTTTTTTGAGTTTTACATCATGTTATGATGTTATTCACTCATCAAAAACATACCTGGATGTTTTGATTCTGTTGCTTTGATTCTTTCACGCATCTTTGAGAAATCCTTGAATCTCCCATGGCAACCATTGGGGTTGTATAAACACTTGCTCTCACAAAGCCCTACCCCAGTTCCTCATTGAAGCTGCAACCCTCAACCAAGCTTCTGCTCTATAGAGTACCTTTCCCTACTCAACTCCTCTAGACTAGTGGCAGCAGCAATTAGCAAACACCTATTGGGGCTGGGAGTCTGCTGAGCTCATCATACGAACTACTACTCAGCTCCTTCAGACTAGCCAGTTTTTATGATGACTTGTTGTAGGTTTAGTATTGGAAAGAGCCAGAGCTTATTAAAGAGACAGAAGTATCAAATTGCGAAGTTAAATTTCTTTGTAAGTCATATTTTATATATACAGCATTCTGACAGTAACAGTTACTTGATTGTGCTGAAAGACGGCACTTTGTGCCTGAATACTGCCCCTTCAAACCTTACGGAATTACAAATTATAACTTTGAAATCATCTTACCTAATAACTTCTCCCTTATTGGTATGAACTGAAATTATTTTACTATATATTTCTATGTAACTGAATCTGAAATGGGGGAATTAAAAATAAACTAGACTGAAACTGAATTGTTGTAAAAAAATTTTTTTAAAAAAAGCAGCACTCAGCTAAATTTATCTGTAATTGTGATTTATTTGTTAAATAAAGATTTGCGTTTAAAGTCTTTTGTTGCATCTCAGATTATTTCAGAGGTTCGCTCAGTTTCTCCAACAGTCAAAGAGAAAGGACAGTTTTCCTTTCTGTTGGACTTCATTAAAAAAAAAAAATAAAAATAAAACAAACAAACAAAAAACTACCAGGTTTGTTAACCAGTTTCAGGACCCGACCAGAACCCCTCTGTGTAAATTACCTTGAGAAATAATGAGATTTGG
The DNA here is from genome assembly GCF_001443285.1 of Poecilia latipinna. NCBI lineage: Eukaryota > Metazoa > Chordata > Actinopteri > Cyprinodontiformes > Poeciliidae > Poecilia > Poecilia latipinna. Next base: position 173,196 of record NW_015113733.1, read on the forward strand.
TTATATATGAAAACGGGCTTTAATGCCAAAAAATGATCAAATGTTACAAGCCATACATGTCATAGAAATGGAACAAATACAGAGTTACATTCACCGTCCAGCTCTGGGCCACACTGAGCTCATGGATGGAACCAAGTGAGGCAAAGATTGTAGTGAGTTTAGCTTTTTATTCTTCTCTGCAATCTGTACCCTCCCTAAAGGGTAGCCCAATCAGTTTCAGTCTGTTTACATATGAGTGATGGCAGCCACACGTAAACATGGTTATGTAAGCTGCAGTGTGTGCATGTATGCAGATGAAAAGACAGAATCCCTAACACATCCATGATGTTCAACATCAGGGTGCTCAAACATTTTTGTGAGTTTAATGGTGAAAATATAACAAGGCCAATAATCAGGAACAACATAATCAAATTTTCACAAGTGTTTGTCTTCTACAAAACAGGGATGAGTTTAGAAAATGGCTTCCTGTTTGCTGGAGCCCACTAAAGAAGACAGGAAATGTTTCCCCTCAGACCTTCTTTATCACAGGGGCGGCCGGTTGGTAGAGCAGGTCCACCATGTTCAGAGGCTCGTCCTCACCGCAGTTCTCCTGGGTCATTTGGTCATTGCTGTGTCTTCTCCACCCTGCTTCCTGTCAATTTACTATTCAATAAGGACAATTAGTGTCAATAAATAAAAAGAAAAGTCTTTGACGTCGCGTGGCGCATTGTTTAGAGCTGGCGCAATTCTAAACCTCGACGCGGCCATCGAGAGTTCCTTTCCCCTTCCTTTCTGATTACTATCGAATAAAGGCTGTAAATTCAGGAAAAAATGCTGCCCCCCCACCTCCAAAACAGACTTTGTCAAATGGGATGTCATGTGACTTTTGAAGGTTATCTGGCTTATGCACCATTGTAATAATATCTGAACCTTCCTGTCGATTCAAACGAACTGAAATGTGGAGCAGTGCAGAAGTATTAAAATCTTTCAAATGACTTTCTCTATGTCTGCCACAGTTTCGCCTCAAGCCTGTCTGGACCAATGGACAGTAGTACTTTCTGACGGCCGTGTGGCTGGCCACCCTGGACACCATAACTTTAGGGTGTAACACAGCCACTTAAAAAAAGAAGCACATTTTCTATTGTTCACTGAATGTAGCCATACAGTAAATCACTGGAGGCTAATGAGACTGAAGTTAGCATCTGAGTTGTAGATTCCTATTCGGTGCTAAATTAAAGGGCTATTCGGTTTTTTAAGGAACATTTGACGACGTTGGCAGTAATGGCATCTGTTTCACCAATCGGATTCCACTGAGATTAATGTTGTTCTGGTGTGCGTGTTTACTACAATAATACTGGACTTTAATTTTCTCTGGTCTCATCCCTGACGACATGTTTATCCATATGTCGTCAGGGATGTGGATAAACATCCCTGTGTGATTGCTATGCAGCAATCACACAGGAGGCTGACGCCCTGCCTCAGTTCAGAACTGTGTACTTTATATGAGGCCTGCTGCTGCATAGATCCGTCTGACTGAAAGTCACTGAAAGTGTTTCATGTATTTACTCCATCCAGATCAGAATACTGCAACCCCAAATCGACTGGTATCCAGTTTAATCCTTTAATATCCAGAACTAATTATCTTGATTTATTTGAATTATAATCAAATGTGTTTTATAGATTTAAACTGGACTTATTTACCTTCTTCATAAATCCCTTTACTTTTATGGTGAAATTTTGTTGCATAGATAAAATGAAATTATAATAAAACAAACCTATTTGTTCCTGTGATAATGTCTCTACTTTAACTAGATGTGTAATCTGTTAGCTCTGTCGCCATCTGGTGGCAGCAGTTTACTGTTGCACCACTTCCTGTAGACTTAT
>NW_015113733.1:179465-185772 GCF_001443285.1 Poecilia latipinna
ACTTATATGACACTTTAACTGGTGAATCACAAAGCTAATTAAACATGTAAAGGTTGGAAATATTACACCTCTCCCTGTCTTCTAATCCTGAGGACAGAACTGAGAGGAGGTGCCAGCATCTCACCAGGCTGTCAGCTCTGCTCTGCCTGCTGAGCTGGACAATGTGATCATATGGAGCAGCAGAGCAGGACGAGGAGCTGCTAAATGAAATTAGTGGAACAAGGATTACCTCTGTATGCTGTTGTTGATAACGGCTGGGAGGGGGCTGGGGGGGAATATAAAAAATACAACAAAAAAATAAAACTAAAAGAAGCTATTGAATTTTTTGTGATGGAATGTTTACATTTTTGAAAGACTTTTAGGAACTTGTTCTGTTTGAATCCACAGTGTTTGATTTGTCACTGCATGAAGGATGTTCAGCAGCAGCCTGGTGTTGAAGAAAAACATGGTAACATTCTGCTGAAAAATAATGTTGGTATATGTTTTAAACAGGCACATCTTAAAAAAGGTTTGATTTCCAAAACTTTATTAAAAAAACAACACATCGTTTGAACAGGAAGACTTTTCTTCTTAGAAATAAAATGAAACTGGACTCTTAACTTTAAAGGGGCAGTACTGTAATATAAAATCGACTCTTTTGAACTTTACATCATGTTATGTTATTCTCTCATCAAAACCATACCTGATTCTTTCATGCATGTTTGAGAAATCCTTTAATCTCCATGGGAACAATTCATGCAAAACGTCTGGATGGACATAGCCCCGCCTTTGAGCATGCAACTGTTTCCACGTTTCTGAGCTTCCGCCTCACAGCTGACTTTCCCACTCAGCTCCTTCAGACTAGCCAGCAGCAATTAGCAAACACCTGACCATCAGCTGAGCTCATTATAGGAGCTACTTCTCAGTAGGTTAAGGGTTAATAGAGGAGTTTCAGAAAGAGCTGGGCTTTTTAAAGAGTTTTTCAAGCTATTAATTATGACATCAAAATTTGTGTCATATTTAATATACACAGCATTTTCGTAATAACTGAAGGTAACACAGTTCCTTGATTGTTCTATGAAAAAGGCACTGTGTGCCTGGAAAACTGCCCCTTTAAAGACTGAGTCTTGGTTTTATTGTCTCAGAACGTGATGTGCAGGATTGTGGTTAGAGCTGAGCTTTGGATTGACTTGGACAGAAAACTCACTGACAATCTGTGCTATTCTAAAAATAATGAAAAAAAAATAGAACAGCACAGTACAGTTTCGTGTGTGTGTGAGTGTGTGTGACTGGTATGGATGAGGCAGAGGTGAAGAGTTCAGCAGAGAAACAAAGCCCTCAACATGACTGTAATAACAGGCTGTAACACAAACTCACCTTTGTTGTTTCCGAAACAGGTACAGGTCACCTGGAGGTGAGCAGCTGACACACACACAGCGTAACCTTTGACCTAACCAGAACTCTTACACACACAAACGCACACTGCAGTGCTATGTTCTGACAGTTATTGCCAACATCCAAACAGCATCATGGAGCATAGAAAAGGATCCCATCGATACAATTATTAACACTGATTATGTTTTATTATTTATGAGTAAATCAAGAACACAAGAATGATGACTTGTTCACCGCTGAGGGACCAAACTTAAATAAAAGAACGTTTCCCTCACTGGAGGCTGGAGGCGCTGTCAGGCTGTGGAGCCTGTCAGTCTGGGAGAGACGGCCAGGTGAGTCAGTCTCTACGGTAACAACATAATTATCAGTGAGGAGCTCTTCATCTGACAGGACGCAGAATTTACACTCCTATGAGTCACACCGAAACCCCCAACGAGTTCCACTGAATCCAGAATCACCAGCAGGATCTTCCTCCTCCTCCTCACTGCCGCCATGTCGTCACCGCTTCCGGGTCGGGGCGAGGTGGGGCTGTCCGGGTCAACCTGGTGTCAAGGTTTCAGTAACGTCTTCATTGGTGTTTGAAGAATGAGATTTAATCTGACAGAAATCGTTTAATGTCATTCAAGAACCAGAACCAGAACCACACATGGTTCTGCAGCATTCAGCTTCTATGCACCACGAATCTGGAACAAACTTCTAGAAAACAGCAAAACAGCTGAAACACTCAGTTCCTTTAAACCCAGACTAACCCCTCCTGTTTAGAGCTGCTTTTGAACCATAATAAATGGAACATTGACCAACATATTTGATGATTTTGATCAAATGTAACAGGTTTTCACTATGATGTGATCATGATGGGGTTTTTTCTTCATGTTTTCATGATGTAAAACACTTTGAACTGCCTTGTTTCTAAAATGTGCTCTGCAAATAAACTTGATTGATTAAAAAAGGATGAATCTTCCATTGGGTAACCCATGGCAACCTCCAGGATGATCAGGGTCTGCTCCGTCCTGAAGGCCCGGTGGGCCGAGGGTCTGATGGACAAACAGCCAGAAATAAACTTCTCTCTTGCAGCCTTTGTTCTCCTCTCTTCCTTGTCCTCTTTCTTCTTTTCCTCCTCTTCCTCCTCTTCCTCCCCCCACTCAGTGTTTTGGTGAGAGTGTCCTTTAAGCCTCCAGCTCATCCAGTTAATCCAGTGAGATAATGGTGAACAGTGAGTGGTTGTTCTACTCTGTTACTTCACCATCAGCAGCTTTTTAAACCACTACACTGGAAAAAAACCAGAGCAAAAAAAAAAAAAAAAAAATTCTGTCAGCAATAATAAAAATAATCTTCATCATCTACATTCCAGCTCTACATTTTTTCTTACTTTTAACTGAAAAACCTACTTCTTAGAGATCTTTGTTTTTCCAGCTGCGTTCCTTCAGTCTCTCTCAGGCAGCTGAGATCATCATGGTGAAGGAAGGACAGAGATCGTGTTTCTCTGGTTGACTGGCGGTGAAGACCGTACCTGACGTCTCATTCTGATCAACGATATTTGATTTTGTAGCATGTGTTTACATGTTAGCAGTAAATTCCTTCAGTTCCCCACATGAGAGATAATCAGTCACTTCAGTTTCATTTCTAACAGATATCTTTGGATGAATGTTGATTTTTCTTTTCTCTATGAAATCAACACAAACTCAGATTATATCAGTTGGATTTGTTGTTTTTCCCTTCAATTATAAAAAACTGACAAATGTTTTATTAGATCGGGTTTGGAGACACTGAAGGTGAAATGTGAAGCCACAACAATTATTAATCATATAACATGATAGCTGTTAACATGATGTCATACGTAAATTTGTCAGTTGTGTTATGTCTTCAATAAAATGTTAACTAAACATTTTAATCATAAATTATTCAGAATTCAGGAAACTTTGGAACATTTTTTGGTGAATTTTACTTCAAATGGGACTTTACTTTTAAGATCTGCTCTGAGCACTAGAGCCCTAGTCCTGTTGGGGCCCCCTGTCGGCCCTTCATGGGGCCCTGAGCAGCAGCTTATTGGTTCCTTCAAACTGTTTGAAGTGAAACTGCTGTTTCATTTTAAACTCATGAATAAACTTAAAGATTATTATTTACAGCGATCTCTGTTTGATCAGGAATTAAACTTCTGAAGCAACTTTGTTCTCTTGATTTTTGAACTTAGTGACTTTTTAAACTGACTGTGAAACTGAGATTTAAAAAAAAAATCATATGAAATCTTGATATTTATTGGACTGGATATTTTCAAGTCGGGTATCAGTCAAAAGTAATGATGCAACGAGCCGGCCCAAGGTTTAAGCACACTTTGCTACTGCTAAGGGCCGCATGCATAGGACAAACATACAACTTCTACCACAGACCCACATGGAAATGATCATAAAGTCACAATTGAAATTATACTGCTGCTTCTGTCACAGATGGTAAAATATGTACAAATAGATAGGCCAGTGATCATCAAACCAGATCTAAAACTGCTTTTGAAAGCAAAATAAAAAACATAGAAAGAAAAAGAAAAGATGAATCACAAAAGGTCAGTGATTCACAGAGAATGGGCCCCAAATGAAACAGCTTAGGGCCCCAAACAACCTTGGACTGGCTCTGACCATGCTAACAACAGACCATTAAGACTTTTAGCAAATCCAACAAAAATGACCTCTGATCATGACTGACCTTGGAAAAAAAATTTATATTTAGTTGAGGCTAAATGTTGTTTCATTTAGCCACAACTAAATGAAACAACAATTTAATTTAGTTGTGGCTGCTTTAATTCCTACTGAAGTAATTAACTTTTACCTATGAATTTATATGAAAATATTAAACAACTACAACTAAGAAGAAGAAGAAGAAGAAGAAGAACAGCAACAACAACAACGATAAAAATAAATAAATAAATAAATAAATAATAATAATAATAATAATAATAATAATAATAATAATAATAATAATAATAATAATAATAATAATAAATGACTGACAACATAACTCTGGGCTCATTCTAAAATGGACTCTAAATGTACATTTCAGTCAGAATTTTCTCTTCGTTTGAAGTGATGTAAACCTTCCGAGTTTGAAATATTCTAAAGAATATCACCAGGTTTATTTTAGAACAAGATGTTATTTTTTCTCTCTGTCATCTCCTGATGATCCACGCGGACATGAGACTCGGGTCTTTGTGGCTGGAAAAGTGATTATCTGCTGCAGAAACGGAGCAGTAGCTCAGTGTCTGTGTGAATTCAACGAATGAAGAAATGAGAAGTTGTGAGAGGAGGGAGGTGATGAAGGCTGAACCTATAGGAGAAGGAGGATCACAGCAGTCCGCAGGTCACCATCACCTCCTCCCTCTTCCTCCTCCTGCTCTTCTTTACTCCTCTCTCCGCTCCGCTCCGCTTGACTCGACTCGGCGCTTCTATCCGGACCGGGAGGCTCACACTGAGGGAGCGGAACAGGTTCACCCGGAGCGGGAGCAGCAGGGTCCGTGTTCCGGCTGCGGGCTGCCGTCATGCTGGGCACGGTGAAGATGGAAGGCCACGAAGCTCCGGACTGGAGCGGATACTACAGCGAAGAGGTCGGTCACTCTCCGCCCGCTTTAACGGTCCTGGAGCCGGGTCAGCCGCTCCGCATCCTCCCGGGATTAATCCAGAGGAGCCAAAAATACCCGCAGTTTTTATTTCATTTTGTTTTTCTGTAAAAATAAATAAAATAAAATAAAATAAAATAATCTGAAGCAGATTGAATATGTTTATTATGATTCATAAAATAACTACAAATCATTGAAGTAAATAAAAGCGGGGTTCAGATTTGGTTAAAGCAGATACTATTTAGAGAAAAAAATCTGATTATTTGAAGAATTTTTGTTCTCAATATAAAAAAGAAACAAAGCAAGACTCGCGTGCAAAGCGGGCCTGATTTTATTTTTCAAAACATTTAAATAAAAATGGTGAACTGTGTGAAAGTAAAATAAGAAAAATAATATTGATGGTTAAGGCTTCGTTTTAATTATCATTCTTTGAGTAAATTGTGTAATAATTATATGTCTTTTATTTATTCTCAGTGTAATTTAGAAGACCATTTAAAGCATATTGTCATAAATTAACCTACACGTATAAATAATCGTAAATATGGAAGAAAAAAAAATAATCCGGAATTTCCTATTGATTAATTATTAATCTTTGCACGTGGTTTTGATCATTATTCCTGAAGATCTGAACGGATTTTTTTTTTACTTCAAATTCATTCATTCATTTATTCATTCATTCATTCATTTATTCATTCATTCATCCATTCATTCATTCAGTCAGGTCAGGAATGACTTCAAACCCTCAGACCTTCTTCTTTCACACGCTGCTCACACACCGACCTCAAACCAAGAATAACTGTTTATTAATTACAGATTTTATTCAACAGGATTAAAAATAAATGCCAATTAAGCAACGATATTTCAAAACCTCAGTATCAGAAAAATGTGTTTTATTATGCAATGTTTATGTACATGATTTAGCATTTTCTTATTTAAATGAACAAATAATGCAACATGTAAACAAACAAGCAACAAGAAAATAATGCAAAATATAACAGAAACACACTTCTTCTCATTAAATCAGGTTAAAATCTTAAGAAAGATGAAAATGAAGTTGAAAATGCTCCTAAACATGTGAATATTGCTGCTATTATCCAGATGAGTTTCTATTCAGAGATTAAGGAAAATAAATATCAGCAGTCTTATACACTTTTTGTCTCATTCACTTTTTTTAACACCTTTATCCAGTTCAGAGTAGCAGAGGGTGTGTATGTGTGTGTGTGTGTGCGTGTGTGTGTGTGTGTGTGTGTGTGTGTGCGCGCACGCGTGTGTGTGTGGTTGTTGGGGGGGGGGGGGGGGGGGGGGAAAGTGCGCCCCCCGCGCCGAGGG
>NW_015113733.1:188932-212472 GCF_001443285.1 Poecilia latipinna
ACTGGACAGATGCGCTCACCAGGCCAGAGATGGGGGACATGCACCAGTCCATTACAGGGACACACAGAGACACACTGGACATGATGCAAGGACAAATTAGACTGTGGACAAATTAGACTGTCCACTTAACCGAACATGCATGTGTTTGGATTGCAGGTAACTTCAGCAATGTGTGTGTGAGATGTTGATGAGTTTTCACCACTTTGATTGCGCTAAGGAAGCAATCAGGTGGTGTTGATTCCTTAAATGAATTTTTTTTATTGAGTTTAAACAAAAAAAGAGAAACACTGCCTTCTGAGTTAAGTTTGAGGTGAAAAGACTTTCACATACCGACGTTTTCTGATGTTACATTGGGGTTACGTTGTGGGCTGGCTGCTGTACAGGTGGGCTAACTTTGTCCAGGCTGAATGTGGATGGGACCTTTGGGCCCAGAAAGGGTTCTATATATTTTTAGGCTACATAAAGACAAGGTCTGGCCAACCTGAAATAGTCATAAAATCTATCTGTGGACCCTTGGTGTGTGCAGAGTAAGTGGTGAAGTCATAGGAAATGTTGAAATGGGAAAATTTGATCTGGTCCACATGGTCCTGGTTTAATGACCCTCGTTCTTTTGAGCAAACTCGTGCTGGCCCAGAATGTTCTACTTCTGATGGCTCCAACCAGAGAGCAGGTTATGATACAGTTTTTTAAACAAGTGATGGCATTTCAGCATTGATGCTCAATGTTGACCTTTAGTTGAACCTGACTGTAAACCATCCTGACAGATTCTTGAGTCTACCACTTCTGTCCACTCCATCTTCAAATGAAAGTTAACTTGTCCTCTGTCCTCCCTGCAGGTGTACTCTCCAATGGCAGGCACCGGGATGGGTTCTGGTCTCGGAATGGCGTCCATGTCTGGCTACATGTCGAGTGGTGGCACCACGTCAGGCTCCTTCAACATGTCGTATAGCGGTACCGGTCTCAGTCCGTCCCCTGTAGGAGGGATGGGGGGCTCTGCTCAAGCGCCTATGTCGAGCTTAGGTGGGGGTGTGGCTTCCATGGGTGGGCCTCTGAGCCCGTCCAGTATGAACTCGGTGTCGGCCCAGCAGGCTTCCTTGGGTCTGAACCCGTATGGAAGCATGAGTCCTAACATGGGTTCCGGCATGGCGTACGGTAGTGGTGGACTGAACCGAAGCCGTGACAACAAGACGTTCAGAAGGAGCTACCCTCACGCAAAACCCCCTTACTCCTACATCTCACTCATCACTATGGCGATCCAGCAGGCACCAAGTAAGATGCTGACTCTGAGTGAGATCTACCAGTGGATCATGGACCTGTTCCCCTACTATCGGCAAAACCAGCAACGCTGGCAGAACTCCATCCGCCACTCGCTGTCCTTCAATGACTGCTTCGTCAAGGTTTCCCGTTCGCCCGACAAACCGGGAAAAGGTTCGTATTGGACCCTACACCCAGACTCAGGCAACATGTTTGAGAATGGCTGTTACTTGCGACGTCAGAAGAGATTTAAGTGCGAGAAGAAGACTCCAGGGAAACCAGATGGGAGGAAGGAGCATATGGGAGCAGGGGGTGGCCGTTGTACCTCTCCTGCCGGAGATTCTACCAAACCTGCCGGACTTCTGGACTCATCTGTGGCCTCCTCCAGCCAGACGGGTTCCCCTGCCGGCCTGGATCTGAGGGGAGGAGTTGGAGGTGTGTCTGACCTGAAGGTATCCAGCTCTCAGTTACTGTCTTCCCTATCACTTCCTCCGCACTCCATGGCCCATGAAACTCCTCTGCATATAAAAGGAGACCCCCACTACTCTTTCAACCACCCGTTTTCCATCAACAACTTAATGTCGTCCTCGGAGCAGCAGCACAAACTGGACCTGAAGGCCTATGAGGCTCTGCAGTACTCTTCTTACAATGGTGGGGGGGCATCTGGTCTTGGGGGGAGGACCATGGAGCCTCTTGAGGCCTCCTACTACCAGGGCATGTACCCCAGACCGCTCCTGAACAGCTCATCGTAGCCGCTGAATGGCGCGCACTTCCTGTCTGGACTTGGACCTTCTGCATGCAGCTGTCCTGGACTTCCTGTCTGATAGTGTTGATACTGACCTGTAAGCTAAAGAGAACTCCCCGCACTGTGACCAAACCTTGACACTGACATATGAATCCTCAGCAAATTAAAACTGACCCCAGGTCTGTGGTCTTCTTTCATGCTTTTAAGATACTTTCAGTTCTAAAAACATCAATGCAGGATCTCATTGGTCACATTTATGCCTCCAAAACAGGCCAAGATCTGTGAGCTCAGGATCTGGAGGAATGTTGCTGTTGCGGAATTTGGACTATAGCACTGATGGATCGTTTCTGTTGCATAATTCCAAACATTTTGACCTTTAGTGAAGTTGTTGTTGCTTGAAATGCTTTAGTCTGGTTTGGGGCATGCTGTTTGATTCAAAACATAACCTCTGGATTGGTTACCTGCCATGAGGACACCGGTATCCTCATGGACCCATTGACTTGCATGTAGGTGTTTCTGGAGTGACATTTAAGGGGCACAAGACGAAATCAGCATTGGAATGTTTGATCTGGTTGAGGCTCCATCGTTCCTCTCACTGTAGAATCATCCAAATAGGTAAACTATCTTTTCATAAATAAAAATCAATTTTTTTTCTTTTGTTAAACAGTCAAACTTTGCAGAACTTCTGAGATAGATTATCAGACGTCTTCCTTGCTCCTTAATTCAAGTGTTGGTGTAAGACTGACAGGTATTATGATTTTCTTTATGGACAACATGATGATACAGAGTGCCATCTCTTTATTTCGGTTTATTGTTGATAGTACCATATAACCCAATGCAGACTGGGTCAGACTGTTACAGTTACACCTGTTGTCACAAAATGTTGACAATATCCCCAAAATATCATGTTCATTTTCATTGAATCACTGCAGCTTCACACACAGATGTTGGTTGTGCTCAGTGGCATACAAAACGTAACTATCCAAACTAAATAACTCATTTTTTAAGAATTAGTGCATTGCTAAGGCAGAAGCTGATGAGCGAGGCTGAAAAGCAAGTTAAACTAAAAGCTCCAAGCCTTCAGTTCTGCCGGTCCAGAACGTGCCAAATCATCCACATTCTGTCCCAGTTGTGTTCAACCAGTCTGAGGTCAGAGGTCACCTGGATATGATAATGTGCCTATTGTGCCGGTGTTTACAGAAAGGATCAAGAACCAAGATCAGAAACCATATTTCTCTGTAGAGGATGATGAGGATTTATTTCTCCCACGACCTCCTTTGGATCTCTAGTGACCTCCTGAGGGGTCGCAGCCCTCAGTCTGGACACATGAATGGTGTTTTATTTAAGGGGTCGATTTGTGTAAAATAAAAGACGGAGGGGTTTTGGGGAGGGATCTATATAAATGATGAGGATGGCTGATCAATAATAAGCTCTCTCTCTCTGTAGTTGAACATGAACTGATCTCGTTAAGATGAACTAAAGCAGACTTCAGTCACACAACATAAAAAATTTCTTTTTTGTGTTCTGCCTGACCAGAACTTCAACTTGATTATCAGAAACCAATTAGATTTCTGTTCGTCAAATGACTCATGAAGCTCAATCACTGGGAGAAGTGGATCTGAAGAGTTTATGCAGAGTATTCACATACTTTGTAAATATATTCCCTTAGAGAACGAAAGTCATCATTTAGTTAGACAACAGACATGTGTAAAACAGATGAAATGATATTTCATATTTTTTGTAAATTAGTATTATTTAAGCGAGTAAATGACAGCAGTACTCATAGTTCAAGTGAACCTCGTGTGTTCATTTCCATGGCATCCATACAGAAGAAAAGATTATTTTTCCCTTTTAAAATTTGTATTTCTTTTTCCTGTCTCTGACCCAAAACAGAGAGACTAATCCTACAGCCCTGTATCAGCGCACGCCGCAGCAGAGCCAGCAGAACCGTGGCAGCGCTCCAACCATCTCACCAGCAGAAAAAATCCTCCGAGCTGCAATGTCAGAACAACACACTGCTTAACACACACAAACACACCGGCGTTTGCTACATGGTGTTACATGTTCAGGTGCTCTGGTGTGACCTCTGACACTGGAGGCTCATCAGAGGAACACGCCGCACTACACGGTCTGCTCGACTGGAGGTTGGTTAGGGAGCAGCTTTATGATCACTCTGATCCTGAATCGATGTTTGATGACTCGACACAATCACTTCCTGTTCCAGGCCACGTCGTTATTCCCATCTGCATGAAAGGAGCGAGTGCTGTTCTCTTCTTTGTTTGGATTTTTATTTTCTTTCTGAAAGATTTGCCCTGTTTTATCACCCTGCCCTCTCTTCTTGCTGCACCTCCTTGTTGTGTTTTCGGTCTTTGTTGGTTTTGATTCTGCATGCATGTTCTTAACTTATTCTGTCATTTTCAAATAAAACCGACGAATACAAGAAATATTTGCTTTTTGGCTGATGATTGCTAAAGGTCAGTTTGAACGTCCAAATCATTTTGTTTTGTCAGTTAAGGCTGATCAGTTGGAAGGCTGGTTTAATACGTAGAAACTCTGAGTTACTGTAATTAGAACTTGATATGGTTTCATGTCCAAACTGATCGGTTGATAAATCTATTTTAATTCAGTTTAGTTCAGTTCTGAGAGCCAAATTTCTTCCTATTACAGGAAAAAATAGGTTCTGTTCATATCCAGTTATACTGTAGATATGCGACTAGTTCCTATTTAGCCTTACATGATAAAGTAAATGTGTGATATGGTTGTTTTCTCTTGGCTAGAATTCATCTAAGCCATGTGTCAAACTCAAGGCTTGTGGGCCAAATGCGGCCCTCCATGACCCCCTAGAGGGCCGCACAAATAGAACTTTAAGACAATAATTATGTGCTTAAATATTATTTTATAAGTCAAAAGAAATCAGTTTTTATTTGGACAGTGTCAAATTACATAATTGTAAAAAGATGTTAAATATAATTTCATTTGAACACAGAGAACATTATAATATTTTCACTGTTTCATGACATTCTGCCTCAACCGGCCATCATACGGACAACAAAATGAAAATGGTTTTCACCGAATTTGGACCAAACTGTATTCTGGGTAACTCCATATGAATTGGACATGTCCTTGAACAGTTCTGTCAAATAATATCTGTTGTTATTTGACTGTGCAAAAAATAAACAAAATTGAATTGAAATATAGAATCTAATTCCATAAAACTTCAGGTTCTGACTCATTTGATTTTGATTGTTCATTGGGTTAACAAAGAGGTTTCAGCAAAATAAATAAATAAATAAATAATAAATAATAATAATAATAATAATAATAATAATAATAATAATAATAATAATACGTTTTTATTTTTTTTAGAAATAGATATTGATTTGTATTTAAACACTTGATTTGATATTTTTACTTTGTTGTAAATTATTTTGTGCATGAACAGTGATCAGAAGTTTCAAGGTCTGTAATAAATTTGAATTTAAATGTTTTAACTAATAGATACTTTAATAAACAAGTTAAAGTGTTTAAAACAAACTTACTGAGAGAAATGAGAGAAAGTCTAACTTATGACAGGATCAGTTTTGTTCTTCATGTTAAGAAAAAACAAAAGGAAAAAAGGAACTGACTTTTGACAAAATCATTTAAATATATTTTAACGATGGCGTGTAAAAACCGTTTCCTTGACAACAAGAAAAAAAGAAAGATGTGCAGCAGCTGCCTCAGCTTGTAAGTAAGTTTGGGCTCAACATTCATGTCGCTACCCGGACGACGAGCCCCGCCTTCTCTGGATGATACACACGAGAATAATATATATATTTATATTATATAGATGACATTTTGAGAAAACTTCCAAATACTCATTTTTGTTTTAATCAGTTTATATAAAATTAGGTTGTCCTGAAAAAACAAACAAACAAACAAACAAACAAACTATTCTGCATAAAACATCCTGTAACCTCCACTGACTTCACATGACATTAAGCAGTAGAAAAGTTTAGCGCGCAACGGCGTTATGAGAGCTCTGTTAGAAAACTAGAAACTAGATCGAATCATAAAGTTTTGCTTTAACACAGAAACTTTCACATTTATTTAGTTTACATGAGTTCATAATAATATAATGAAAACAACAAAAAACATACCATCTCACCAAAATAATTTAATGCTGGTAAAATGTTAAATGCTTTCACAAGTTAATACAGCAGATTGAAATTTGAACACAATAGATAATACTTAACTCCATCTAAATGTTCCTTTTTATGTTGTAGTTTTTAAAGCCTGTCCAGGTCCCGAAATATCTGATTTTTCAGGGGGAATAAAGCTCCAGGAGCAGCGGCTGAGCAGCGGCTGAGCAGCGGCCAGCCGCCTCCAGCAGAGGATCAACCGGAGCAGCTCAGCCTGAATGAGGAGCCGATAAATCACCAAAACGACGCCGTCAAAAGTCCGAGCAGCTCTATGCTAACAAGGCTAACAGTTAACATTGTGTTCCTGATGGGACGCGACTCCAGAGGGATTATTTTCATAGTTTATTCGTTTATTATGAAGTTTTTATGCATACGTTTTAAATATATTTATTTATGTCGATACCTTCTCAAAAATAATTAACTGTTAATTGTTAAAAAAAAAGAAAAAAAAACCAAGCTATTAATTTCTAGATAGGTACTTGCCTTTTTGTTTACTTATTTATCTACTTAATTATTTATACTTGTATATTTTGATACTGTCTGTAGGTCAGTGCATCACCTCGACTCCCAGGACCGGGTCTTTCCGCATGTGATAGCAGCCGGGGAAGGGGCTCGCTCCGCGCGGCCTTGCCGGATTTCACGGCTCGCTGTCGGCCTTAACCTCCGCCGCAGCTCCGTGAACCTGAACACATCCCGACAGATTTCACTTTGATCTGAGGCTGTCTCACACACTTTCACCGCCGAGCCGCAGAAAGGGCTCTAATGATCCAGGAATTATCCGCTAATTATCCGCACACAAAAGTAACCCGAAGCGCACGCGCGCAAACAGAGGCGGACACGTCGGGAGCGCGCGAACGACGGCGGGCCTAATGTTGAGCTCATCAGAAAGGATAAATAAATAAATAAATAAATAAATGGGTGTAATATTTTAAGTGGGAGTCAGAATGATTGAGTTGTATTGGAATGACTTGATTTGAATTTTGCACTCGTATATGAATTGGCACACAAATTAATGGCACAATATATCTAAAAAGGAATTAAAGTTAATAATAATAATAATAATAATAATAATAATAATAATAATAACAATAATAATAATAATCAGGGAACCTAACATTTTTTTAGACAATTTTTTTTCGTGCAAGCATCACAAACGTGATTTTTATAGTAAACATCAGATTCAGAGTGAAGGAGTAAATTATTACAGAGGACCTTACAGTTACAGGCGGAGTTATATTTGACCAAGTTAACAGATCATATAGAGCGCCTATGTCCAGCAGACAGACTATATTTCCATTTAATCACGATTTACTACAATTACAGATCTGTTACTTTTCATATATGACAAGAACATGTGATCATAACTCATTAAATCCAAATCTTATGATTTCAGAATTTTCTTTGAATTTAGTTGATAATTATATATATTAAATTAATTATATGTGTATAATTAATTTAATGAGTATTTATTTTTTTGTTGGTTTTGATCTTGTTTTTTAGACCTCAGCCTTATGAGTGATTTATTATCCACTATAACCATAAACTTGATTAAAACTGCATAAAAAGAACTACAAAAGAACTACTTTTTTGGGTAACAATTCTATCAAACTTAATCTAAGTTGGTCACATCTCTTAAACATTAAGAAATGTTTTAGAGGAAATCTTCAGGCTGCTTGGAAGTTCTCTAAACGGGTTTCTGTAAATACCGACTTTCTCACTAAAATAAAAGCAAGAATCATGTTTGCATACGGCGCCTCCGCCTGAGTACACAACGTGTGTGTGTTTTGGTTTCTGTGTGTGTTTTGGTTTCTGCGTTCGTCCCTGAGCGGATCAGGTGAGAGGAAGCAGAACAGAGAGAACAATAAGCCTGAAGAGCAGTCTGAAAGTCACAACACTTCACACCGCGACGACAGGAAAACATTCCCATCTCTGAGATGGAACAACAAACCGAACCAGAACCTCTTCGGAATCTGGATTTATTCATACAGGTCCAAACAGGATGTAGTTTCTTTAATTTCATTTGTTTATTTCTGTCTGGGTTACTGGAGACAGGCCTGTGGAGCTGTGGCCGTTTTTAACCCCAACATTTGTATAAGTGGACCTGATATCTGGATCAAAGCTGCGCTGAGGCTGACATCGGTCGGTTCGGTCCGTTTCTGAGGTTCCGATCTGAGAACAGGTTGTGCTGCTGATCCTCTGCCACCCAGCCTGCTGTTGTAATACGAGCCATATGTTCTCTGTGGGCCAAAGCCAGGGCCGCTCTGGACACAGCGCCGGCGGTGAGGGCAGTGTCAGTGGCGGCGGGCCCCGGGGCCCCCACCATGTTTCACCAAAGCCCTCAGCCTCCTTTCTCTCGGCTCGCTCCTTATGGAGGAAAATGTCGGCCACAATACGGCGGCCTTCAGCCTCTTTCTTCCCCGTGCCTTTCATTGCCCCACTAGAAAGCCAAGAACAGGGGCCCCAGGGCCACTAAGGCCTTTTGATGGGGATTGGAATTAATTATCTCCAATAACACAATTGTGCTCGGTCAACGAAAAGAGCAAAGAAATCCCCTCCAGAATCAGAGAGATGAGAAGAGAGAGGGAGAGAGAGAGCCCCTGCTTTTCCATTAAAATAATTCAGAGGAAGTTTATTAGAGCTTTGTGAGGTGCTAATATGGATCAGCCGGGAGGTTGGTGGTCCTGGGTGGGGGTGTGGCGGGGCGGAGGGGGTGGATGTGTAATTGGCAGAGACTCACTGGTCATTCTGGCTCAGATGGAGGAGAAGTCACTGAAGGGGTTGAACTAAATCTGTTTAAACTGTTAAAACTGTTAAAGCAGATTCTGTTCACACTGATGAGCTGCACTGGGTTTTGGTTTTCAGAAATGTTTCACCAACACTGATCACCAATAAAAATCTGAAGGTGTCAGCTGATGCTGTGTGGATGCAGCTCTGCTGGTCCTGTGGGCTCCGCCTTCACAGAGACACACCAACAACCTGATCAACCTGGAGGATCTGGGCTTTGACTGGACTACAGAGGAGATACTTCACTAAGACGGAATCAGAAGTAACTAATTATGTAACTTGTGAGAGCATTTGGTTACAATGGATTTTATTAAAAGGGCTATTTTTGAGCTTTAAGTCATGTTATGTTATTACCTCATCAAAATCATGTCTGTAGTGTTGCTTTAATTCTTTCATGCATGTTTGATGAATCCTTTAATGTAACTGAATGGCAACCATTCAGTTGTACAAGACGGCTGAGTGGCTCTAGGTCTGCCTTCAAGGCGCAGCTCTTCCTCAGAGCTGCAGCTTCCACCTCACAGAGTCCNTCCACCCCTATTACTCCCTCACTCAGCTCCTTCAGACTAGCCAGCAGCAATTAGCAAACAACTTTTGGAACGGTGCATCTGCTGAGCTCATTGTAGGAGCTACTTCTCAGAGCAACGCTAAGTTAGTAGAGGAGCCATGTTGTGATGACTTCCTGAAGGCAGAGCTTCAGAAAGAGCACAAGCTTCTTAAAGAGACAGAGGCCCAATTTCAACGCATTATATTAAGACATCAAATTTCTTTTAAGTCATGTTTGATACACATGGCATTTTTACAACTGAAGGTAACTTAACTCATTTATTGTGTTGTAAAATGGGATGATGTGGTTAGAAAACATAGTACTGTCCCTTTAAGTGGCTTGAGAGTAAAGGAAGCTCAAAGTATTCAAACCTAATTTTTTAAATGTAAAATGTTTAAGTGCTAAATTAACTTCAACTGGAAGGTGTTTCTGGGAAAAGAAGCGTTTCTGTTCTTGTTTTATGAACGGGACTGATTCAGGACCTCTGGATGAAATCTGGATCTGTTTGTCATGTAAAGTGATAAGTGAAGGATTTTTGATTTTGATTTGATTTGTCAAGCAGTTTCCAAAGCAATGGAGATAATTGTTTCTATATACAATATAGTCCTTAAGTTGCTTTGGACAGTTTTTTATCTAAAGTCTTTTTCTGAAGACATAAGTCGTCAAAACATGTCAGATTTAAAAAAAAAAACAAAAAAAAAAACAAAAGACTTTATTTTCCAGCATGTTTTATGGATTCATTTAGGAAATATTTCACAAAATCAAATCCTAGTTCTTATCTTAAAGTAGGAGAAAAGATCAAACCATGTCTGATTTCTCTCTTGCTGGTTTTTCTCTCAGTGGTGTTAACAGGAGACCTGGACAGAGAGGTGATGCAGTGGAACACTAACAGGATTCAGGAAAAATAAAGCTTTTTGTTAATTCATAATCTGATCATCTGCAGTTCAATTCATTTCTACAGAACCAATTCGTAGAAAATGTTGTCTGAAGTCACTTTAGAGAAAACGTCGGCCCAGTTCAGTCACACACACATTCCAGTTGATTCCAGTTATCAGACGCAGTGAGCTCAGTTCATTATTCAGTTTGGTTTAAAAAGTTTCTACCAACAGAAACCCAACAGACTGACCTGAACGTTCACTCTTCCTGGACCAACATGCAGCAACAACCGTTTGCGTTGTCGTGTGTTGTGACTTTAAAGCAATCCATCACACTGAGCATGCATGGAGCACAGTGGGGAGGGAAAACTTCCCTTTTAAAGGAAGAAGAGAGACTGTTCAGCAAGCGTTCTGATTCTCAGCCCAAAGATGTTAGGACGGATCTAAACAGCTTAATGGAGGAGCATTGTTATGAAGAGCTATTGTTTGAGAGAGCAGGAGCTTCTTAAAGAGACAGAGACCTAATTTCAAGGTGTTAAATTGCAAAGTCAAATTTGTTTAAGTCATGTGTGATACATGCAACATTTTTTATGCCAACTGAAGGCTACGTCGTTCCTTGATTGTGATATAAAATGTCACCATGTGCCTGGAAAACACACAACACATCCCTTTAAACTAATCGTCACCAATGTGATTAAATAAAAACTAAGTACTTGTTTTTTAATCATTTCTAAGGTCTCATTCATTCAGTTACTTTGAAAGTCATTTAAGTATTTCATGCTGCAGTGCATCATGTTCCTTCATTATATGTTATTAAATTTTGTATTTTTAGATCAGAGACAATAACAACCATAACTACACTCTTGTTGGTGATGTTGGAGGTTTATCATGACTTCATGCCGCCATCTCTTCCACCATTAACACTGATAAAACTGGCGACGCTGTTCAGAATTGAACTCTTTAGTTCCCCTTTGACCTCTGACCTCAGAGGTAAAGTCTTCATCTCCAGAGGGTTCTGCTCGTCCTCACTGGAAGCAACATTTGTGTCGTGTTGCAGAGTTCAGGTAAAAGAAACCTGGAACATCTGTCGTTACTCTGGAACCGGCGTCTTCACGTTGACTTCACATAAACAGAAATAAACTCCATTTATGGGCGCAGCCTGGAGACCAGCTGATGGTGATGGAGACGCTGGAGATCTGTTCTCATGTCTTTGTTTGGACATGAGCGCCATCTGAATGTTATTGCAGAGTTAACAAACACCACAAAGATCAATGTCTTACACACGCACGCACACACACACACACTCCCAGGTGGCATCAGAAGTTGGAGCTCCAACAAACTGGGTCTTTCTTGAGAACAAGCAGATTAACGGCCGCAGGATTAAGAGCAGGACACCCAAGTCGACAACAAGTGGTCTGCTATCGCCATGGTAACCAGCCCGTAGCGGGAGGCAACCCACCCCCCTTTTTATGAGCCACACATCACAACTGATGAAAATCCCGTCTCTCTGATATCTTCATTAAAGGAGTTCCTCAGCTGAAGCCAACTTTATCTCCTCGGTTTTCATTTCTAACTTGTGTTGCCAACCTGGAAGCGTTCTGATCTTTATTAAACTCTTCATTCTCCTGTCATCTACAGTTTACAGCGCTTCAATAATGCAACTGATGAAACAATCACTGAGAAAATGTTTTAAAGGTCATCTGTGGTATTGATAAAATGATCACAAAATGCAAACGAATGCACCTAAATGACTTAAAAAGATCAAAAGGACTTAGATTAGAATTCAGTATTTCTGGGTCATATTAAATATCTATTGATAATCAAAAAACTTTGATTATATTCTCTTGTTTCCAATGACTAACTCGGAACATTTAGTTGGATACAATTCAGTTTGATCTCTGCTGTTATTTTTTTATTTTATTTTCAGCAGCGTTGATGTTGCTGCATTTAATTTATGCCTTTTACTTTCTTCAAAACCTACTGAGAAACAAACGTGATGCCCTAGTAAGCAAAACACTGAACATTATCAGTGATGTTAAAGTGACTACGAAAAGTATTCAATCCCTTGGATGAGTTACATTTTTTATTGCTTTTACAAATTAATCATGATCGCAAAATGTAGCTTTTTTGACAAAAGAATCAGGGGAAAAAAATCACTAATATCAAAGTGTTTTCTGCAAAAACAATTACAAATAAAAATATGAAACATAAAATAGGAGATTTTTAAATATTCACCCCCTTTGAGTTTGAGTGGATCGTTCTCAGTCCGGCTGCACATTTGGCTTAAAACTTTACAATATGTCTCCTTTTTCTGAAACTCTGCCTTCAGGAAGTCGTCACAACATGATTCCTCTCTTATTCCTTTAACAATGTTTTTACCAACGTTGCTCTGAGAAGTAGCTCCTATAAAGAGCTCAGCAGATGCTCAGTTCCACCAGGTGTTTGCCAACTGCTGCTGGCTAGTCTGAAGGAGCCGAGTGGGGGTGCAGAGGGAGGGGTGGGGCTGAGGAGGAGCTGTGTCCCGGAAGGCGGAGCTAGGTCCAACCAGGCGTTTTGCACAGCTGAATGGTTCCCATGGAGTCTAAAGGATTTCTCANGCATNCATGAAATGATCAAAGCAAAACTCCAGGTATGTTTTTGATGAGATTATAGTATGATGTAAAGCTCAAAACAAGTTGATTTTACTTTTTTCATTCTTTACATAATCAACAAACAGCTGAAATGTGTCACCCTGTGTGTACAAGTTTCACATTTACACCTATTTATGGAAATAAATGAATACCTTTTTGTATTTTATAATTTATTTAGAATCAACTGAACAACCTGGCAGTAATAAAGCTCACATCTCTTAGTATCAAGTTCTGATGACATAATCACATTTATTTCATTTTCTGCCTCCAGTCAAGGAGAGAAAAACACGCGGGATAAAAAGTAAAGGTGCTCAGTTTTCCAGCCGAGAACACTTCCACATCCAAAACAAGTGAAGGAAACAAAGACAAACGTGTTGTTTAATTTCTTCTGCTGCTTCCACATGTGACCAAGTTTTAATCACAAAAAGTAGAAAAGCTTCAACAGTATAAAAAAAAGCAAACAAACCATCAGTTTGGTCACATAAAAAGGATCTGATGAATCAGACGACAGCACGGAGACTTCCTGCTCCAACTTTCTTCCTCAACACTTCCACCAAACGCTCCAACCTGAGGAGGAGAACGAGGAGGAAGAGGAGGGTTACAGAGGGGACGATGAACCCTGCAGAACTGAGTGGGAGTGGACAGGAGAACGTCTCAGCTGGTTAATGCAGCGCTGCAGCAAAGCATGCACCGCTGACGGAAAAGTCCACTTTATAACCGTCAATGAGAATATTAACTGCAGAGAGATGTTGATGTGACTGCATGTGTGTGTGTGTGTGTGAGATAGAGAGAGAGAGAGAGAGAGAGAGAGGGTTGGGTGACCTTCTAACAATCAGCGAGGCTCTCTCCCTTTCCTATTCAAATTAAACTCCCCATTTGTAATAAGCAGCAGATTTGACTCAGTCCTTCCCATCAGAGAGCAAACATTCCTCTTCACAGCCCAGAAACTTGGAAGGCACTTCCCATTCCTCCCCCCCCTCTACTCCGCTCCCCCCGCTGGCAGCCAAATTACAGCAGAAAGCCCCAGGTTTGAGCCCAGGAGGACAGCGCAGGACGCAGACGGAGGACTTAAGCTGTTTTCATCACCGATCTCATCCCTTCATCTTCAGGTTGATGAGCTGAGAAGCAGCAGCAGCAGCAGAAGCAGAAGAAGAAGAAGAAGTCACGTTCAACCGGAGCGTTTTCCCTTTTCCTGAATCCAAATCTGCAAGGCTTAGTTCTCTCCTGATCATCTCGGCTGCAGGGACACTTGCGCCATAGTCTGCTGGATATGAGTCATCAGAGCCAAATCTCCTTAGTCCCACGTACTTAACCGGCCTTTGAACACCTCCAGAGTCTCTGAGGGAAACTGTTGCTCCATCAACGGGAAGCAGCTGGTTCCCACCAGACACTCCCTCCATAATCAGGAGCGTTTACATGAAAACGGCGTTCTGTGAGGTCATTATTACCTAGGGGTGCACCGGGCACCCAGAAATTGGCCTCAGTTTCCTGATCAGCCGATACACGTGAAGCCGATCTTACCTGGCTCGACAGACGTCTGAGAATCAGCCACTGACCTTCATTCTGCCATGACAGACCTGCCCACTGGGTCATGTCTGCATATTTGCAGTTAACAATATTCACTTCACTGTTACCAACTCAACAACTTTCGTTTTAGTATTAGTATCGATTTTTTTTTAATTAAAGATCAGTGATTGACCAGAAAACTGCAATCAGTGCGTCCCCATTTCTATGGACTGCTGGGTGAACATCTCCCCTCTGAGTCCTGGAACAGACAGCAGCAGGTCGGTCCATTAACGGCTGCTGGAGGAAACATTCAGCTGGACTTTGGGTCACATGAGGGTCAGATGGTGATGCTGCACCATAAATAACCTTTACAAATTTAATCAAGAAAAAAAGAATCATTTTCCAACCTTCCTCCCATCTGTCTCTACAAAGACAAGCATCTACATAGCATGATGCTGCCACTGCCATGTTTCAGAGGGTGTGATGTGTTCAGAGTGGTTTTATGTAACATATATTTGATTGATCCCAAAGGGAAATCAAATGTTGCTGTAACTCCCGTCATGTCCTGTGGGCCACAGGGAGCTCCAGTAGCAGTCAGTCCGGCAGTGAATCTGAAGAGGTTTGACAGACGGCTGCTTGTCCTGACATGCTAACAGCTTCGCTTCCAGTTTTCCACAGTAAAATATTCTGGATGATCATCAGTGTTGGCAGCACTGCTGATTCAAATCATTAACTTTCCTGCAAAAGATCTGATGCTGTTTGTTCTCTAACATACGTGTGGAAGCAGCTCCACTGTAAGACGAGGCCCAACAGTGGACAGGGTTCTGGTTCTGATGGAGGTCTGCCCCGGTTAAAGGACAGTTTTCTCTTTCCACTGTTGCTACATGCAGCATGTATGAGGGATCGCTTTACGTCACTGACTCCATGCAATCTGCCAAATTTCCTTAGAAAATATTTTAGACAGTTTGAATAATAATCTGAACTTGACTCCATCGTCTGATTATTTATATTTTTGTTATCTTGACATTTAAAAAAAACATTTCAAGTCACACATATAAACTGATGTGTGGTTTGCACTGTTTGCAGTTTGATAATTGCATAACTGCACTGTTATTAAACAATGCAGAAAACTCAGTTAGTTATTCAAGGTCGTTTAAAACGTTTCCAAGGAAACCAGCAGATTGCATTGAGTCATTGTTTCACAGCTTTCACTCCTCCTGGATGACAGCAGACGACCGCTTTGGTTGGTTTTGCAGCAATCCCTCATACTGAGCATGCATGTGGCGACAGTGGAGAGAAAAAACTCCTGCAGAACCAGAACCTGGCTCAGTACCAGCAGCCACCTGTCACAAATGAGAAGACAGAGCAGAATGGACATGATCAAAACTTTTAGATAAAAAAAACAAACAAAACAAAACAAAACAAAACAAAACAACTGAATTGAGTTATAAAATATTGACCAGCTGACATCAGCTGGAATGTTACAAAATAAACAGAATGCTGTGATTGAATGAAAATCACTCCACAGAGAAACTAATAAAATTACAGAACTGGTGAAAACAGAGCAGATGTGGTCAGAGCTGTCAGACTGTTTTCATCTCAGCCTGATGGAACGAGGAAGCAGCAGGCAGTGAACAAATCTGAGAGCCACAGAACAAATCGACTGACCTGCGAACCCTCTCACTGGCTTCCTGCTCAGCCGCCTGGCTGCGCTGGAGCTCAGCCGCAGTGTCCTCCTTCTCCCTGGACAGCTGCTGAAGCTGCACCACCAGAGACTGGACCTGGGAGGAGGACAAGTCCTTCTGGTCTGCAGAAGACTCAGCAGGAAGTGACGTCTGGGATGGAGTGGCATGGTCCTGAGAGCTGATGGAGGAGGAGGAGGATGGAGAGGAAGAATCGGGTCACGGTTGGTTAAAATATTTATCTCATTAAATCTTCAACAACAGCCTGAATTTACTGTCTGCTTGAGTCAAAATCCTGCTAAAATGATTCCAGGGTTTTGTTGTTTATTGACTTTTAATGCAATGTTTTCACATCTTTTGAACTTTTCCACGTTGTTTTGGTCTGATTTTATATGACAGACCAAAACAAAGTGTTGCAGAACTGCAAAGTGGACAGAAAATAAAACTTTGTACTGAACAATTGAACAGAACCACTTCTGGAAATTGTGGAATGCATAAAATAAAAACTAAAAGGAAAAAAAAAAACAACACCTTAATACACACTGTTCAGTTCAACAACTGATCTAACTTTGTCAGATTTACATCAACTCTACACACATGTTGGAGAAATAAATAGTTTTAAAGCAGAGTTTTTATTTTCTTCATCTAGACTGAAAGCGAAAACAAAATGTCTTCCTGCTACGCCTGCTTTCTGCAGCCTCTTCAGGTGTCTCTGCAGGCGTTCAGCATCAATCCTAGTAATTTATGGAGGCTCACATTTTCATCAGCATAGTCGGACTCGCTCCTCATCTTTATTCTGTTTCACTTTTCCGCAGCTGCTTTGCTCAGAACTGGACTCGGACCCCTCCAGGAAATCCTCCAACTGATCTTAAAGCCCAAAACACACCTCTCTGTGGCTCAAATCTGCCTCACAACGTCTTATCTAATTACTGTTTGTTTGTCGTCCTCATTGCTGGCCGTTTACTCCTGTTATTATTCTACAGGTTATCCAGATTCCTCCAGTCACCAGTCAACTGGCTGCATTTGGACTGAGATGAATCAAAACCATCACTTTTGTGCTTCTTATCATTCCTCTACCCAAAGATTCTCTTTCTGACACTTTAATTGGATATTATTTACAGAGCTGAGAAAAAATATCTACCTCCGTACAGACTTCCTCTGGTTTTACTTTAAAAGCCCAGTATTGTTTTCCAGGCACATGGTGGCCATGTTATAATGTAATGAAGTAACTGTTACCTTCAGTCGTTAATAAAAGGCTATATATATATATATCACATTTGACTTCACAATCTAACACCTTGTAACTGGGCCTTTAAAAACTCCTGTGCTTTGTGAAACTCCGCCTTCAGGGAGTCACCACAACATGGCTCCTCTATTAACCCTTTAAAAACATTTTTATCAGCGTTGCCCTGAGAAGCAGCTCCTGTAATGAACTCAGCAGGTGTTTGCCAATTGCTGCTGGCTAGTCTGAAGGAGCAGAGTGGGGGAGTAATGATTTTGATTCATCTTAGTCCAAATGGAGGGATGCTTGAAACTGCAGAGGAGGAGCTGCATCTCGAAGGTGGGGCTAGGTCCACCCAGGTGTTTTACACAGTTGAATAACAAGCATGAAAGAATGAAGGCAACACTACAGCTATGTTTTGATGAGGGAATAACATCATGGCATGGCTCAAAAAAGTCAATTTTACATGACACTATCCCTTTAACTCATATTAATATCAGACAACCTGAGTGAATGCTACATGTTTTCAAATGATGATTTCATTTATTAAATGAAATAAAGTTATTCAGACCAGCAGCATTTATATAAGAAATGAATTCCCTCCAAAGCCTGATAACTGGTTCCTCCACAAGGCAAGCAGGGTTTTCCATCACTGAGCAGGAATTTCATTAAACAGTTAATTCAGCCACACTGAAGGGGTGTTGAGCATATCTGGCTTGTTCACAGTCACAAAAGAAAATCTCAATTGGATTTAAGTCTGAACTTTGACTAGGCCACTCTGAAATCAGGTTTTGTTCAACTATTCAGAAATGGCTCTGCTGGTGTGTGTTGGATACCTGTCCTAGTGCGCAGTTGACCTGAAGATCAAGGTCAGACATTCTCCTTTAGCATTTTCTGCTACAGAGCAGAATTCAAGCTTCCAGTAAAGCATTATGCTACCAGCACCGTGTTTGAGGATCATCAATAAGTCTCTCTTACTAGTGAATCCTGAACTCTGACCTTAACCGAGGAAAGTGAAGGTGTAGATGCCGTTCTGGGTCATTCTGTGACCTCCTGGATGAATTGTTGAGTTCTTGGAGTCATTCTGGCAGACTGCCGACTCTTGGGAATGTTCTCCATTGTTCCATAGTCTCTCCATTTGTTCTCACTGCCATTCTCTGATTTTGTAACTCTCCTCTCCACACTGATGGATGAAAATGAGTTTGATTCTTGTGTCATTTATGACTGATTTGTCGTTTTACCCTACCTCATGTTGTCAGACGGGTTGTGTTTATGGAATGTTTTGACTCTATGGGTCTGGTAGTGATCAGTCCTGGATCAGATCATGAAACTCAACCAAAACAAAGTCAATCAGTTATTTTATGATGTAACAGGACGAGATGTTTCCCATAGATCCAGCTTGGTTTCAGTAGCTTTTACCAAAATGACCAAAAATTGCTTTTAGTGATTTTACTCTATTTCTGATGTTAAAATGTGTTTAACACCACACCACCTTCTATGGCACAAAGTGGATGGAATAAGAGTTATCTCTCATTCTTTAAAAAGCAGAGCTTTAGAGAACAGACAGCACTAACTGAACACACACTGAAGCTGTGTGTTTGCTGCTGTCAGACAGGTTTCTGTTTAAACATGCACACACTTCCTGATTCCAAGTCAAACTCAAGTCTTGCTTCTGAATCCTGATAAAATGTCTTCAAGCACAGCATAGCTGAAGGTCATTAATGTGGACTGGAGAGGTAAACAGCAGGTGGAGCTAATTCTCCACTTGGTACTGTTGTTATCAGTGATTTCTCAAAGTTTGCAAATCCTCCGGACATCATCCTGGATCAAAAATAAAAACATATTCTCCTTTTAAAGCTGTGAAAACACTTAAAACGTCTCTTGATGGGTAACTTGGTTGCAGAGTTGATAAAAAGTTGATAAAAGTTTTTCGTACATTTATCAAATGTTCTGATTAACAGCAAGAAGAAAACCACTAAAACCTATTTTGGTTAAATCAGCTTATTTAAAGGGGCAGTACGATGTATTTTCCAGGCACATAGTGCCATTTCACAATCATAGTACAATCAATTAACAATGTGACCTCCAATTGTTATGACAATATTGTTTAAAACATGACATAAAATAAATTTTACTTTGCAACTTAACACCTTTAAATTGTGCCTCTGTCCCTTTAAAATCTTGTGCTCTTTCTGGAACTCTGCCTTCCATTGAACAAAAATCTAAAAACAAAAATGTATAACATAACTGCAGTTATTTAAAGCAAAAAGCCAACGATTATTTCTATAGTTATCAAGTACTAATAATAACCTGCCAAATCCCAGCAACCTGAACGTGATGATTCCCAGCAAAATCTGGCTTTTATACATGAATACTCATGTATGTTTTTGCAATTCCGCTGTTAACAGAATAACACAAGTACAACAAATTGATATCAGCAGGCTAATCAGTCAAGCTATCTGCTCAGGCAGAGCCTGCTGTCAGCTGCTTAACTTGCATGCTGTTTGCACTTTGCCAACTGAAGTTTTAAAACTGCTTTAGCTAAAGAAGAGTTGAGAAAAACACGGCCAGAAAATTTAGATTTAAGGTGTGTGCAAGCGATGTGAAACGCATTTAAACCGGGTCGGACCAAGATTCTAATTTCTTCTACACTGGTGACTCTTTAAATGTTACAATGTCATAAAATCACATTGCTGTGAGAAAATGTCAACACAAAGAAAAGTCTGAAATCAGGGAATAGTCTTTACACAGCAGGGAACTTTTACCATTATTAAAGCTGCAGTATGGAACTTTTACAAACATTTTTCTTGTACATATTTGTTAGAACTGTCACTGTGTCATGACAGAATAACATGAGAGATGCTCTGAAACTAAAGTCAAGCTCTTCGGTTTTCTTTTAAATATGGTGTAAAATAGTCATTAACTGATGAACTGATTAGAAAAATATGGACAGCCAAAACAGCCATTAGCTGTCCTGTCTGGTCTGATCTGTCCAGGGAAGAATGTTTCATATGTCGACTGATTTGTAGAATCTGAAATGTGTTTTAGATAATAATGAAGGAGAGGATGTACTTTCTGAAAAAAATCAGTTGTTAGTTTGTCAGATAGTCTTTGAGGCTCACAGCAAAGTCCCAGACAGCAAGAGCAACAATTGTGCTTGTTGCTTGTCACTAACCTGTGATCGGCTTGTAATGCCTGGATCTGAGCCTGGAGCCTCCGTTTGTCGTCCAGAGCTGCGTCTTTCTCCTTCTGCAGCCTCAGCAGCTCCTCCTGCCCAGATGAAACACATGGCAGTCAGACATAACAGTCCTGAGCACAATAGCTTAAAGTGATAACGCTTTAATTAAATGACGGCTTTTCTGCTCCGTTGCCCATATTCTGAGAGAATAACAGAAAAATGCATGTGTGGGTCTGCAGGCGTAGAACAACACTCCACAGAGTGTGTGTTTGTGCTTTTAATGTGCGTTCCCACCGAGCAGCAAGGAGATCAAGTTCTGGATAACTACAGGACTGACTGTTTAAATAAAGGCTTAATTAACTAACTGACTAATTCATTAACATAAATGTCAACACACCTGATAATGAGGATTGCGTTTACATCAGCTCCTGATCCCACACCACAACATGACAGTGGGGAGTAGGATAGTAGAGGTTTGTGAACAGAGCAGTGGGTTTGGATTTACTAAAGTCTGATAGAAAGTATGGAGCAGCAGCTGAAAACAGATTCAGAATGATGTGGTTTACTTATGGTACTGCAGCTAACCTTTATTGACCTAGATTAACATTAAATGATGAAAAGTTTCAGTGAATGAACCCCATGGAGAGATCAGTCTGAACTGATGGCTCTGGAACTGGGTTAAAACAGGAAACTTTTGAATTTGAAGGAAATTACAAACAACAAAATTCTAAAAATGTTCTCACCAACTTTTCTGGTATTGAACAAATAGAAATAATTTAAGTAACTAACATAAAACAAGAAATGTTTGGTTTGATTTAACTTCAGACAGTAGGGAAAAGAAAGAGTTTGTATTTTTTTATTTAGAGTATGTAAATATCTGATTTCAGCTGTAACTTACTGGCCTCTCCAGGTATGTCAGGGTTTTACAAAACTGGGTTCAAAAGCATCACATTTATGTCTCATCTCTCTTATGGATTCAAGTTCTTCTAATAAAATGTGAGTGAGTGGAGTTTGGAGCAGAGCCGTTTCCCATTCGCTCCTCTCCACTTGGTCATTTTCATTTCTCTTGTTTACAAGAAAGCCAGCAGGCGCCTTGGAGTATTATGGGCTGGAAATGATCAGATGCTGGACATTCGTCCTACTAAGATAATGTTCCTTTACAAGTAATGCTTACATTAATAGAAGTCTGTTAACCAGCTAATATCAGACAGATTGATGTCAGAGACCATAGATGGCAACGAGAAGCATCTCATTGAATTTTACATGAGGTTAAATACATTCTTCCAATGATAAATTCATAAAGATTAGGCATTAAAATGTGAATATTTCACATCAGTGTTGCGCGGTGCCAACCCACCATCCAGGATGACGACATACAGCACTTCCTCTGCACTTCCTGGTTTGGCTTCAGTCTGGGCATTGGTCCAACCACTCCGTTTTATTTATGACGCTGGTTTGCAGATGTTAAGTTTAACTTTGTACATGCTATTTTATTGAGGAAGATGCTGAGTCAGCTGATTTCTCTCCAGATATTTGTTAGCAGAATCGAGGTGGGTTGGTGCTCAGGGATGAGGACGAAGTCCAGGCAGGAAAAGATAACATTACAAATAAAACTTTTTCAGAATACCGTCCCTTTAATATGTCTCATCATATGTTACCTGGCTTTAAATACTCAACTACCGCAAACTTCCAAACATTAAGACAACATGAGCACAAATAATAGAGAAAGTGAAATATTACCAAAATCCAACAGGTCTCCCACACCTGCTGCACCCCCACTCCACTCATCAACTCTGCTGTGGGTGTTGAACCCGTCAGCCGACTGCTCCAGGACGCAGAGTCCCACTGTATCTTTGGTAAAAGTGCGTCGAGGCCGACTCCAGCTGGGATTACAGGCCCGACCCTGACCTCCTCCTCTTCCTCCTGCTCTATTCTAATTAAAGCCTCCGAGGTCTGAGAGTTTAAAGTGAGACATCAAAAGAGGAACCAAACCCAGAGAGTCAATATGTGTCTTTTCCAGCCGGGCCAGAGGAGACGCTTCAAAAGGGCTGCCCGCCTTATTAATCAGAATCATTTCCAAATGAGGTGATCAGTAAGCAGGAGTGACACAGAGCTGACCTTTAACATGAGGAGTTAAGGTCAACGAAAGAAAGGAAGAGTGGTGGGAGGAGGTAATAAAACTACTGTGCTGGGACCTTTGACATGATGAGGGCAGATTAGAGAGGGAGGGGGAGACAAGGGGGAGGAGAATAAAATGATGACTTCTTTATTGGCCATGTGAGAGGGAGAGGAAGAGGATGGGAGGTGAAGTTGGAGTTGATGGAGCCGGAGGGGTTAGGAGGAAGGAAGGACAGAACAAGGGAACGTTCTTTGACCTTTAACAAGAAGAGTTGAGGTGAACAGGAGAGGACATTAAGGAGGGGGAAAGAGCTCATTCAGGCTGTGGAAATGAGGTGAGAATGAGCTTAATATCATAAGCCTTTTTTACACATGAAGACCACATAATCAGCTGCAGACTTTCTGCTCAGAGTCAGACGGAGTGGGAGCCAGGACCAGAGAGGTGCAGCCGTCACAGAGAGAGATGGAGGGTAACTGAACCCACAGAATGCAGCTTCAGATGAGCAGCACAACGCCAAAACTACAGCAAAACGCAGACACAGCCCTGACAGCTGTTCGGTTTCTGTGACTTCCTGGTGGTGGTGGTGGTGGTGGTGGGGGAGGGGGCACAGGGACCCACTTCAGGTCACCTCTGGTTGTCGTTTTTAGGGTAGACCATGAGCAGTACGGTTTGTCCCA
This sequence comes from Poecilia latipinna, assembly GCF_001443285.1. Taxonomy (NCBI): domain Eukaryota; kingdom Metazoa; phylum Chordata; class Actinopteri; order Cyprinodontiformes; family Poeciliidae; genus Poecilia; species Poecilia latipinna. The sequence goes on from NW_015113733.1 coordinate 212,330, forward strand.
AAGCAGAACCCTGAAGCCGTCCCATAGAAACATAAAACCCGTCCATGAACTGCCTGCATAACACCGAGGTCATACAGGTAACCATCAGAATACTCACTGTTTGAAAGCTGCGTTCCTATTGACCTTAAAGTTGCTTAAAGGAA
>NW_015113733.1:215624-236821 GCF_001443285.1 Poecilia latipinna
TGACCTGAAGTGGGTCCCTGTGCCCCCTCCCCCACCACCACCACCACCACCACCAGGAAGTCACTGTTTGAAAGCTGCGTTCCTATTGACCTTAAAGTTGCTTAAAGGAAACACCAATTTTGAAAAAAAAAAAAAAAAAAAAAAACGCGTTTTACAATAAAAAGTTTTGGCGCTAGGATGAGGTGGGGTTTTTTTGGCAGTATTGAAATTAATGTATTTCACAAAAACTGCAATGGAAATACTTTTTTCGCATCACACCAGACACATGATCAACAACCTGATAACTGGTGGAAAACACTAAGACAGGAAGTGGTAGGAGGAGGATGGACGAACAGCCAAACTGCTGCTTAACTTCAGCTTTTTACCAGTGGAAGGAACTGGAGAAATATAAGGTTTGTTGTTTTTATTCTGTCAGAGATATGGTTCACCACTGCATTATACTGTAGGGATGAACATTAAGACAGAGATTAGGAACAGACTTTAAATACTGGGATATGCATAAAAGTGCGAAGTAAAGCCAAAACATTTGGGTGAATATCATTTTAGTTCATGTTGCCCTGCAGTTCTGAAGGGTTCATCAGTTTGCTCATATGGAATCTTTTATTCCAGCATAACAGTTTTTCACATGTTATGCTGCATATTTAAAACCTATGTATGGAGAAAGTCTTTAACCTATTTGTATTAAAATAGTGGAAACATCTGGTTCTTTGTTCTGAGAGCTCTCTATGAGCTTGTCACCAAACTGACTGGGTGGAATTTTGGATCACTTTGAAAACTCGTCGGTTTTGCATGTAGAAGGAAGAAACCTCATTTCATCAAACTCTGGTTTGCTTTATGAGCTTCTTTTTTTCATTCTGAATCCACTTTTCTTTTTTTCTGCAGGTTAAACCTTTTCGAGGATTTTTAATCAAGCTAAAGATAATTTTTCTTAGACAGGTCATGTGCTGAAAGGTCACATGACCTTTCACAGCTTAATTAAATTTTTTTTACCAATTTGACTGGTTGCTTAATTTGCTTCATCAGTGTTTAACATTTGGCCAAAATTAGAAGCTTAAAACAAATACTGAGTAACATTTTCACTTGTTGTAGCTCTTATAGACGGCGCCATGTTTGAATGGAGCATTAAAGGGATTTATATAGAGACTCAGCCAAACTTGGTGTCCATTTTCTGTTTACTGGCAAAGTTTAACCAGCACTTTGTTTAAAATGTCCAGATATTTCACAGGACACATAATGTCACGCACTCTAACAAGATCCTCATGGACCATCGAAAAAGAAACAGGCCCACAGCATCACAGGACAAGAACAGTAAAATGTGGGGTTCCTGAAGGAGCAGCTCTTTTATTTCACATCTATGAACTATCTGTAGCTCACTTTACAAAATATCATAACATCTTCTACCGTATTTATGCAGATGAGCCACAGCTTGACATCTCTGTCGCCTCCTGACTCTAGTTTACTAAAGTCACCAGCGATTTGTCCGTAATTTAAATTAGTGCGTGAGTCAGAGTTTCCACTAGCAAATACACAGTCTTTTGGTTTTGGTCCAAAACATAGAAGAACAGAGATCAGCGTTCAACGAGACACAGAGACTACAGATCATGTATGACACCACAGTGCTTAACCAACACAAAAAACATACTAAATCAATTTATCATCTTCTTAAAACACTGTGTGAATAAAGGGTTTCCTGTCAAAACAGAGCACAAAATAACTACCACATGCTTTTATTTTTAGTAGATTAGATTATAGAAACAAGGTCTGTCATGTGTACTAGTCTTTAACTTAAAAAAAAAATCAGGTAGGCAAGTGGCAGCTCATCCAAAATGGTGCCTTCAGATTCCTGAACATCGCCAGTAAAATGGATCCTATAACAACCAGTTCTCCAATCACTGCTCTGAATCTCTGTTTTCTCTCGGGGTGAAATCCAAGTATGGACCATCCACACTGCAGTCAGAGCACTTTGGTCAACCAACCAGTTTCAACCAATAATGGTTCAGAAGGTGGGTTTTAGCCTCCATTTAAAGGAATTCAGTGTTTCAGCTGTTTTGCTGTTTGGAAGTTTGTTCCAGATTTGTGGTGCATAGAAGCTAAATGCTGCTTCTCCGTGTTTAATTTAAATTGTAGGTTCTATTTGAGCTAAACTTAAATATTTGTGTTCATTTAAGCCCAGCTTTCCTCTCATGTCCTCAGAGTGATGATGCTCTGCATAAATAAACTCGGCTGACTATTCCTAATCGGGAGCAAGAAGTGTTCCTCAACAAATTCCTCAATTTGTCGCACAAAAACAGAGTTTCAGTTGAGGCCACAGTGGCATTCAGGTTACATCACGTCCTGCAACTTTTAAAGGCGTCTCTGCTCAAGTACTCCTAAATAATGGTCACAAGCTGTACTCTGTAACATTTCAGGAATGTGGTCCGGGTCTGGTATCGACACATACCGTTAGAAGGTCACGGTAAATTGTGCTGCATCCTTTAGTTTGATTTGAAACTTTAGGTTCAAGTCGGTTCAAAGGCCTGATTTAAAAGTTCAGCCAGGAATTGTGGTTTGTGATTTGGGCTGCAGGATTTCAGCAGCTCACTGAGTGTCTGGCGTTAATTTGATGGCAGCTGCTGATGTTTCTGTGTGAAATTAAAATGCTCTCCCGGTTCTAATCCCCCCAGAGCCCAGCCTAATTAACAGGCTTGAGGAGGATACACAGAGCAGCGATACATTAATAACAAAATTTAATTTATTTCAGGGAAAAAAGAGATGCAGGCAGAGATAAAGGAGCATATTTGTTAGCATGAAAATTTCATTCTTCTCCTCTTGTATGAGATTTTTTTTTGTTTTCTTTACAGTGTTTTAGTCTTGATTTAAGTGTAAGCTTTAAGCCTTAAGCACAGACAGGTGCAGGGTTTAAGCAGGAACCTATGCATGTTAGCCAGGATGAGGAAGAAGTTCTCTGCTCAGGAAACACAGAAAGTGATCGACAAACTGGAGCTGATTCAAAGTTTTCAAAGAGTGAACAGTTTCAACCGAAGGATTTTACATACTTTTTCCATTTCATCTGCATATGAAGGGAGGACTTAACATGCTATAGATACTCATATCCCAGTTTTCTCTCAGATGGTCCAATACAAAACTTTGTGAAAAATGTTCCTACAGAATTTCATCTAATCTCGCTGATTGGACGAGTATTTGGCAAGTGTGCAGAAGGTAACCAGGGAAAACGATTCCTTCACTTTTTTCATAAAAAAGTTAAATCCATACTTTCTGTAATTCACAATCCATTTTTCATCCATTTTTATGTGAGAACACAGAGGTTTACTACGGACTGGGGCCAGGACTTAATGTGTCAATAAGTTAACTAAACACTTTAACTCAATAAAAATGTTAACGCCATTATTCACATTTACATGTTTTTACACATGAACCTGGCCAGAACCTTTGTATTTGTGCATTTCTGGTACGCCCATAAATCTGACGCAAAACCCACGTCCGCTAATAGCAGCGATGGACGACGAAGCTGCTTCTCTTGGCCCTCTGGGCATCAACTTTCACTTCATCAAACGAACTGATGGGACCCCGGGAAAGACTAATGCTGTGTTTAAGTTGTGCTAAAAGGAGTTAGCCTGTAAGTGAAGCTAGTCAAGCCTAAACTAGCATCTCAATGCTAAGCATGTAGCAGCAACACATGTTTAGCAAGTGTAGATGCTAATGTCAGCGTCTAAAGTTCATATTTCTGAAGAAGCTCCAGGAATGATCAGGAGTTCCTGAAACACTGGAAAACTGAATGACTAGAACACTTTGCATCAATCTGATGGGCGAAGAACCTAAATAACTGATCTTTGTTGTTGAGCAAAAGATCAGTTATCTGAATAATAATTGAATAAATGTCTATTTATTACATTATTAAGCAGCAAAAAGGGGAGTTAAATTTAAAATATTGCTTATTTAGTCAATACATAGTTTATCTAAACAAAATAATATGTTTGGTTACATTAATTAACTCAATTAAAAAATTTTAATCGAGTCCCATCCCTAATATGGACATATTTCTACAGTGGTGTTGGAGCAAATGTATGAATGGATGGAAGAAGACAAGAATGGAGTCATGAATGGATAATAATAATAATGGATGGATGATGAACAGATGACAGGGACATTGAAATTATCATCAGTAGTCGTTTACCTGGCTGAATGACTGGTCGTTCTGAAGCAGGTCTTCCTTCAGCCATTTACACTGCAGAGACACAGAAGGAGGAGTCAGCGCTTCATTAGCTATTAACTCATGTCACTGGATTAGAAATGGAAGTTAGAAGAAGGGATGCATGGGTATGAAGATCTGGGCCAATATTGATAACCAATATCAACATTGATGTTAGGGCCAACCGATTGATCGATCGTTTTTTTCCTATATTCTTTCGACGCGCCACAATCTTCCGCTGCATCACTATTGCCGTCACATGAGCAAACAAACACCATATGGTCGACTCACAAACACACAACAAGCAACATGGAAATAAACAACTGTTATTCATATCAGCCCGGTTTTACTCGTCTGACCAATACTATAAGGTTAAAAATGAACAGTCGACCATGAAAATGCTCATTTTACACATTAAGAGGGGAAACAAAGGAAATATGACATCATTGGTTTTGTTCTTAAGACTTTATTTCCAAGTGATAAGGTGGAGACTGTGGATAAAAGCTTCCTGCACTATGACATGTAGATAGAATAAACCTCTTTCTTCCTTCCAGACAAATCATGTTTGCCTTATATGTATTTCACTGTTTTGACTTGAGTTTTTCCAACTTGTAGTTTCTTGAGGCGTTATCAAAGTTTTTGTTAAAGATAGTTTATCTTACTACTTCACTAACCAGATTTATAAAGCCGGCTAAATTTACAACTCCACACATTTCTTATAGAAAATCAATCATACACAAACTTTTTATTATTGAAAAAATACTTTATTAATCTCAAAGGAAAATTAATATATCCTTCAAAGCAGTCATTATAGATTGTGATATCTGTGGACACGATGGCTCTGCTGCAGCAGTCTGTATTTCCTTTCACTGACTCATGGCCGCCCACTTCAGGTTCAGCAGGAGATCTCGCAGTGTTCTCCTCTGAGAATATTTAAGTAGTTTCTTTTTGAGGCCTAGATCAGAATGGTTTGAAACTTTTCTTCATTAACCTCTGTGGTTTAGATTTAAACCTTTAATTATAGAAACAAAGTGCTTTTAGGAGGCAAGAAAAGTGGGAGCAAAGATATATAGACTTCCACAAAAGATAAAAAAAAATGTTAAAAATATTCTAAATTGCCATATTAACAATAATAATTTCACAACACAAAATACAGTCTCATAATTGTGAAGAGCCATTTTGATAACTATCCATCTTGGTGTGGCACAGGGAGATTTCTGACAGTATGAGAGCGGTCACTGTGCGTCTCCACATCAGCCGAACTTGCTGAGCTGCAGGTCGCTGTGTAAAAAGACGTATGGTGTATCAGGACTGCAATGGTCTGTGCACAGAATTTTTTGACATGCCCAAAAACTCAAAAGCAGCTCGGCCTACGTGGAGATAAAAAAGTGCATGCAACTGTATCAGATACATAGGAAACTATGTATTTGATATATATATAGGCAGAAACAGCCACAAACTAGCACAGACGTGCACTGAAGTAGCCTGGCAGTTGCCTTATGCGATTCTGCTAGATTCTCATTTCCTTCAATGCTCCATCTGGGAGTTCTCCTTTTGACCTCGATTTCTTCTGTAGAATTTCAACCTGGCCAATCAGTAATCAGAAGAAGAAGAAGCTGGGAACAATGTTGATTTTCTGCACTGTTTTAGAATTGTAGTTTTTGCATTGGCAGCAGAGGAAGTGAACAAAGCAGTTCAGTTTGTGGGCAATGAAGTCAGATAAGATGAATGTAGAAGACATTTTACTGCTGGCAAAGATGACATACGGCTCGGCACTCCTGTCTTCGTGTTGGGGGCGGTTGTTTGCAGCGCAGGGAATTTCTGGTAAGCTTCATAGTGTAGCTGGAACTTTATATGCACCACGACCAAACGTTAGCAATTGGATAAAATCAGATCCAATCACTTAAAATTTCTACAGAGTTCATGCCTCCAGCTAGTAATCGTTTCTGAACAGCTGAGGGTCCAGATCCTCTGTATGAAACACAGCTTTGAACAAGGGTTGGTTTTTACCAGGATAGTACTGAACAGGCTTACACTGGTAAGGATAAAGTTTGGTGGATGAATTGGTGTCAATAAAATGTCCAAATAATGATAGAAATATGTGACCTCCGGGTCAGGTCTGCTGAGCAATTTTGGAAAAAAAAAATTACATTTATTCCACCACAAATTGTGTGAATAATTAGACCACTGTTGGAAAAAGTTACCAGAAAAAATGAATCACACTTAGATTGCTAAATTGTTGGACTTTAGTTTCACATTCCACCTACTAAGGGATCATCATCATGTCATATCGACACCGAGCGCAAGATTTCCCAGCATGCATCAGTATTACATTAGTGTTCTGGTGTAAAAAAAAATGAGGCTATTAGACTTAGGTAAATCCACTGTCACTTCTCTCATTTAGAGACAAAAAGGAGAAGTTTTTCAGCTTAGAGTGTGACATTAGAAGAGATTCATTATTAATCGGGGTGAACAAGAACAGCCCTGGGTTCCTTCTAAGTATCGCAGACAGGTTGACAAAGAGCCGCAGCTCAGCCTTCATCGGGATGTTCTTAATCATCTTCAGAGTTATTGAACTTAAGCAAGCTATTGAAGTTTTAAAAAAGTAATTTGTGGATTTATTCTCTTTTGCTGCATTTCGGCTAATAAAAGTTAATTAAAAACTGGAATAAAGTGCTCCAGTGTCTCATGCGCCTGTCAACAAGCAACTCCAGCTGTTTCTGCTCTTTGGGTCACTCGGGGCAGTTGCGTGGGCATCAAACCAACAGGCTTCTTTTTGGGGGTCTTGTCAGGGAGTGAGGTGGTCAGCAGCTCCAGGTGAGGTTTGATGAGTTCTGATAACCTGTAATTACTTGATATCAATTCAATAAGGAGCAGGAAGCTCCAGCTGGCGTGCGGGTTGGAGTGCTCAGGAAGAACCCTCCCCCTCTTTCTAATATTTCCCAGAACCCCCAGCTGCTGAGGGAGATAATCCCTGAGAGATGAAAGGAGGGAATGAGGAATCGGCGAGCAACAAGGGGTGGAGAGGCATGGGGAGGGGTGGAATCCTCCAACGTGGAGTGCTCTTTCTTCTTCTTCTCTGAGGATTATGGCAGCATTTGAAACATATTTCACTGTGGTGCAGCGCTGGAATGAAGGCGGGATTAAGGTGTTACCATTGAGGGGTGGTGTTAACGTAATAGGGATAGTTGTTAAAAGACGGCGAAGCAGTGTTATTGGCGGGGGTCACTGATAGTGATGGAAGTTGATACACTGAGGTACAGCTTCAAGGAGGCAGGCATCAGAAAGAGGTTAAAATGTAAGGCCACATGTGCTGATGAGGGACAAGTCAAAGGTTCTACAGTCCGTCTAACACAACCATACAACTTCAGCTAGAAGACTACTGTCTTTTATATGCAAATGAAGTATTTCCACATGAAGGTGCTACAAGGTGTAGGATCTGGTACGGATTCTACATGTCAATGCTCCACACATTCTCGTATTACTATATCTAAAACTGACAGAACACCAGCAGGTAAGGCAGGTGAAGCGTCTTGGCCAAGGATGCAATGAATTAGGCAAACAGAGCGGGAATTGAAATGCCAACCCACCGATTGGAGGGCAAACTCCAACCGCCGTCACCACAAAGGGTAATGTCCTACAGTAGGATAATAAGATGTGATGGGTGGGTCAGCTGCAGTATCAGTGTGGTGGTTGGCCAGCAGTAAACTGGAATAAACGCCTCAGCCAGTAGGAGTGGTGTGAGTAGTGAGAGGTACCGACAGACAGGGCTGTGGCTGTCCCATCAGACCAATTTAGACTGAAGTCAGTGGCCTTCAGCATTGACTGCAGCGCATTGAACAAGACAAAGTGTAGTAAATAAGTTGTATGAGTGTTACTTCTGAGTGGTATAGGAAGTCTACATCCCCCTCAATCTTGCTCGTCTAACCAGTGATGTTCCTCATTACTCTCTAGTGTTTGCTGCAAATTACTCTCCACCGTTCTTTTACAGCATCACCTGCTTCAGTCTCTTCTTTAGGTCATGTTAGACACACCTCAACTACTCCTGGTCCCCCTCCTTAAATGCCTGCTTTTTCTGACTGAGGAGCTCCTTGAGGGTGATCCAGGTCTTATTATTTGGAAAGCAGCATGCAGTCCCAGCTTGTATCACAACATCCCTGCAAAAGTGCTGTGTGTTGTAATAATGTCCACTCTCCTCTCAATGTCAAAATCCGTGTTGTTCTCCAGTGTGTCCAGTAGTGAACTACTGGACACACTAAACAGTCTTTACAAGACAGTTTAATTAAAACAATCTTGTAAAGACCTTCTCTGTTATCCATTTTCTGAAGGAACAGGTTGTTGAACAGTTTTAATTCTCTGGGGTTTTATGTGGGTTAAAAGAAAACCAGACCGTGATGTGGTCTGCCAAGGACATACAAGTGTAAGTATGTCCTTTACGACATAACCATGAACTGGAATGCACTATGTATTTTAATGGACCATGAATATTAGAGGAGTTAGATGAATATAAAACATACACCTCAGTTATTTTCTATTAATCAATCTTCACCAAGAGCAGTTTCTGAGTTGCGGGTGATGATCCTTTCCATTAAAAAAACATTGTAAAAGAGTTAATAGAGGAGTGATGATGTGATGACTTCCTGAAGGTTGAGTTTCAGAAAGAGCAAGAGCTTCTTAAAGAGACAGAGACCCAAATTCAAGGTGTTAAATTAGGAAGTGAAGTTTATTTTAAGTCATATTTGATATATGCAGCATTTTGATAACTGATGGTAACAAAGTTTCTTGATTATGTTATAAAATACCACTATGTGTTTGGACAATACACAATAATGTCATGGATGTTAAAGAGTCATCTATTTATTTTAAACATATCTGAACTCCACTGATGTGTAGCTGCAGGTACAGTGGTGCTCCTCTATGGAAACGAGTTTCAGCTTTTATGTTTTCCAGGAAGAACTTTCTCATTTCTCTTTTCAGTCCCTCCCATTCTCTTTTGAAGCCAGTTGCTTTGGTTACCACCGCTGTTTGGCGATGCTAGAGCAGTTTAGGTAACCATGGCTACCGCACTCTGTCAGTCACAGCAAGGAAACAGATGAAGGCTCCTGATCTGATTCCTTTTTTTTTTTTCATCTGGAAAAATATCAGAGGCGGGGCTTCTGAGCCCACCACCTGCCGCAGAGCATGCTGGGAGCACAACCAATCTCCATGTTCAACTGGCCAACTCTATTTCGCTCATATCCCACCAACAGCCAGACTCATCTCTTTTCATTTCTACTGATTTCAACCCCACCCCCACAGAGAGCAGTATATAAATTGTGGGTAATAAATCCAACACTCTGCAGGTTTTGGTAATAAACTCTGTGAATTGAACTTTGATCATAATCAGCCTCCAGAGGAGAGATGGGGGTTGGGGGAGAGAGAAAATGTGGATTTTCTACTTTAAAGTAAGAATGAAAATTGTAGCTAGAAACTTATAAATAAATAGGAAACCACATACAAGAAAATGTGGGACATGTCTCTGCTGGCAAATAAGGGATCAATAATAAAGTTTAGCATTTAGATTGATTATTAGATCCATCTTTAAGTGATTGAGTTTTGAAGCAATCAGGATATATTATTTCTTATATTCCATTAATGCATGAGTGTGTGTACAAATGGCAACCTCATTAAATATTTTGTGTTTTCTTAATAAATGTTCACATATCAAAGTATAACCTCTGGAAAAATAAGTGATATAATTGCACGTAAAAATGGTTTTGATCGTGAGACACAGAAGGATCCCATTATAACACTCTACTCCCTTACTAGACAATGGTAAAGGTCTAATACTAACGGTCTGCAGCATTAGACCATAGAAGCACAGATTATGAGGAGAGAAAAGATCAGATTAAATGGTTCTACATGACGTCACGCCTCCTACATCCAGGTGTTCTGTCACTGATGGAAGACGTTTTTCTACTTCATTCTGTTTGAGCTAACTATGCTACACACTCACAGTGTGTCTGGTTAATATCCAGAGGAGACACAAGTCATGCAATACAGGACAGATTTGCTCTCCTTACTTTATTAGTGGTAACAATATTATCAAATGTTTCTAAAAATAACCAAATTATGACATCAATAGTGTACTAAGCAGACTGCTGTAAAAAAATTACTTTGTAGGAAAACCTGTAGTTAAAATCATTTTAAGTTAAAGTTCCACAAATTGGAAATTGACAAAAAAAGAGGAGGAAAAATAGCTTATTGATGCATCGCTATTGGTATGCACTCATGGGACTAATGTGTTGAAGCAGAGACACATGACACATGGAGGCCAATGGGGCCAGCAGATCAACCTGCTGCAGCAACAAATTTTTATTAAAAATATTTATGGATGTGAAAAACCTCCAGGTCTTTGCTTTGCTACTGAACCCTGTTAGCCTCTCTAGAACCTGCTGTTTTTGCTGTTATTTTATGTGAGCTCTTCTCTGCACTCCAAAGGTCAGGTTACTGTTTCAATCTGGACAAATGTGTGAGAGGGCTGCCTCAAAATTTTAAGCCAAAAAAAAAAATCCATTCCGTCATTATCTTGCTGTGTAAACATGGACTGAATAAGATGTGATAGAGGATTAAACCCTCTTTATTGAGCTTTATAAATTTTTATTATCTTAATAAAAATCTGTAAGTGGTGGAAATTGATCATTTTTGTAAAGATTGTTGAATATTTTCAGAGATTTGACAGCTTGAACTAATCAAATTTATAACCATCTGCCTCTCTGGGCGGCTCCTTTAGGGGGCGCCACAGCAGATTATCAGCCTCCATCGCTGGCATCCTTCTCTGTCTCACATCCCTCTGAAACCTTTTCCTTTTATTAATCCCAGAACGACCTGATCTGTCCCTCAGGACACAGTATTTATTCCTAATGCTATAGCATTTAGTTCCTTAGAAAAAAACCCCCCAACAAACATTAACAGCTCTACCAACTTCAGTTCTTTCTTATTATTAGGTCCATCATCTTTAAACATCCACTCCAGCAGGTTTCACTCCTTTCCTGCTAACATGCTAACATCTCTTTTCCTCCTTGCAGCTACTCCTTTAATGCATTTCTCCTGCCACTCGTCTCCGATCTCTTCATCCTGCCTGCTCTCTCTTCTTCCTCTCTCGCCTGTTGCTGTTGTGAACATCACTGGCCCTTCTGTCTGACCTTATCTGTTAGCCTGTTTATCAGCACTGTTAACTACAACAAGAGGCTCAGAGCTGATCCCTGATGTATACCATTCCACACTTTGAACACATTTACCTCACCATTGACTAACATCCTAGCTACCCATCTTGGATCTCTCTCACAGCCTCTCTGGAACCTGCTTAAGCTTAGACATGACCATCTACGGTTCAACTAAAAACCACCATCACTCTAGATCAGGGGTGCCCAAAGTCGGTCCTAGAGGGCCGGCATCCTGCATGTTTTAGTTCTCTCCCTGGTTTAATGCACCTGGATAAATGATGACTCGTTACAAGGTCATCATGTAATGAGTCATCGTTACATGATGCTTTCATCGTTACATGATGCTTGTCAACCTTTTCATTGACAAGCTGAAAAGGTTGTTACTACCACCAGGGAGAGAACTAAAGCATGCAGGATGCCGGCCCTCCAGGACTGACTTTGGACACCCCTGCTCTAAATGTAACATTCAACAAATATTGATGAAAGTAGCAATGAAAGAAGAAAACCTAACAAATAGGGTTTTATCTTAAAATGTTTTTCTGAACTGTTTTTGCTGCAAAGGCAGTTCAAAATTTAGCTGGAAATTTGTCAGGATAAAAAAAATAAAGAAATCAAACTGATGTTTGATCTGTTTAGGTGTAAACTCACCTTGTCTACAGATTTGTCTCTCTCCTCGATCACGGCCTTCATCTCCTGAGCAGTGATGTCACTCCTTCGCTGTTGTGCTAGCCGTACGCGCTGAACTAGAGCTGAGCCGAATTGCCTCACTTCCTGGACTGAGTCGGCTTCGCAGACATGCTCAAGGAGATCTTTGATGTCCTGAGAATCAGAAACAATCAGGTTGAACCTGGTCCGGTCATCAGTTCCAGAATAAACCAAACATTGGTTTGTAAATGTGCTGAGTCAGCTCACCATGTCAACGTCCTGCAGGCTGATATCATCCGACCTGAAAACAAAAGAGCAGATAATCTGTTTGTGGAGAATCTAAAGCTGGTCTGTCGCCATCTACCATGTCTAAAACATCTGTGTAAAATAGTTTTATCTTAAGCACAGACGTCCAAGGTACAAAGACAATGGGACTTCTAATCACTTTTTTTCCAATTCAGTTTGTTTATATGATGCCATTTCACTACAAATGTCATCTCAATGCACGTTACAAAAATAATTTCAGTTCAATCACACATTTATTGCAACTGATGCCATCAAGCAGCAGATTAGCCTCAGTTTATCATTCAAGTGAGTTTAAAATCTAAGGAAACTCAGCAGAGCATCGAGTCACTGACCTGCAGGACTCACTCCTCCTGGACGAACGAGTAACGACTTAAAACAAACACTTGCTTTGTGTTGCTGATTTAACAGCAGTCCCTCATAACAAGCATGCATATAACAACGGTACAGAGGAAAAACTCCCCTGTAAACGGGCAGCATTATGTATTTTATAGGCACATAGTGGCATTTTATATTATAATCAACTATGTTACTTTTAGTTGTAATAAAAATGCTATATATCAAATATGATTCTATAACTTAATGCCTTAAAACTGGCCCTCTGTCTCTTTAAGAAGCTCCTGCTCTTTCTGAAACTCCACCTTCATGAAGTCATCACAACGTGGCTCCTCTATTAACCCTTTAACAACGTTTTACCAGCGTTGCGATGAGAAGTAGCTCGTAATGAGCTCAGCAGAGGTTGTATTTCCAGCAGTTCGCTACTTTCTGCTGGCTAGTCTGAAGGAACCAAGTGTGGTAGTCATGGGGAAGACTGCTCACTGCGTTGGAAACTCAGATAGAGTCTCAGATAGAGACCTGAAGAAAATGCTGTTGAAGTGTGGCAGAGAGTTACTATCCAATGAAAGTAATCCTGTGCCACTCAGTGAGGCAACATAAGAAGTCAGAATGAAGTTTGCAAAGAGCTTCATTCCTGGAGACATCATGCCCTGTGCTCTGACGAAACCTTATGACATTTAGAGGGAAAAGAGAGAAGTTATAAAGTACGGAGGTGGCAGCATCATGCTGTGGAGCTTCATTGCTGCAGGGACAGAGAAGCTGGTCAGACTTTAAGCAGACAGAGCTAACATTGGGGGTGGAAGGCTTGGGAGAGAAGCAAACTTGTTTGTTGGAATGGCCCAGTCAAAGTCCAGAACTACCACTTGTAAACAACAAAACTTGTTTTAACTGAGTTGAGATTTCAGCAAAAAAGAAAGTTTTGCATCAAAGTATTAGGATGAGTAACCCTTTCACTCAGCAGTTGGCTATCAACCACTATTTTGATCACTTCTAAAATCCATAAACATCAGTGGCAGGTAAGTAACAAAATGTGGAAATACTGAAGTGATATGAATACTTTTAGAAGAGGCGTCACCCTGGTGTTTGACTTGTCTATATATTTAACCTACAGAACACGTTTGCTCTTCCTGTTACTCTGCATGAACCGTCCTCCAGTGTTTGCTCTTCAGACTATTCAGCTTATTTCAAAAGTTCCAGCCAAAGCAATGCAAGCCATGCTAATATGTATATTGTGAATGACAAATAAAAGGTGTAACTTGGTGCCCTGTAGTCAATTACTGAGGTCCTACAAAGGTTCCTGGTGTCTGTGTTCCTACCAGTGACCACGGCGACCGCCTGTTAGATTACCTGAGCGCCATGCAGCAGCTGTGCAATAATTTTGTCCTGTGATCCCTAAAGTCCGTGTTAAAATCTGTCATTTTGAATTCATTTTGAAGCAGTGGAGGCTTCCCTGGAACGGACCGCTCTCCTCTCTGCTGTTCTCGGATTCTTCCTCCTCCTGACAGGAGTCTTGACGGAGGACGTGCAGCTAGTAGTAACTACCTGATCTTCTGTCTCTCCTCCTGGGAAGTTCTTTTCATTTAGTCTGCTGCTGTTTTGCTGTAATAAACTGTAATAAGGTGGTCGAGGCGGCTCCGCTCTGCAGGGAACAGCAGATAATGAAAGACCGGCCAACTCCAATAAAGCTCCACTAACACCCTGCTTACAGCCCCCCATCCAGCCTGGCTCAGCCCGGCTCGGCTTGGCTCGCTCGCTCGCTCGGCCGTCTTCATTACCACTCCCACACACCTTCACTCAGGCACGCCGCGAGCAGCCATTAGTGGGAGCACATCCAAGAGAGAATACCATCAGTCTGCATTTGTTCCTTTGACAAAGTTTTACAAGTTGTCTCCTTCGCAGAGACAGAATCTAACGTGATGTGGCTGCTTTTCTTGGAAATCCTTCATTTCATCTGAAGGAGTTTGCTCTTTCCAGGAATCTGAAAGAAGTTCTTGTCTTGTTCCATAACTTGAAAGATGGTTGAAGGGTAACCCCATATTGCTACTCTGTAAGTCCATATGGGGGCGCTTTATTTGACAGAACTTTGTTTTTACTGAGAGGGATTTTTGTCAGGTCCAAGCTCTGGTCTAAGAACATTTTTATATTTTTAACCTTTATTTTACCAGGATAAAAAAAAAACCAACTGAGATTAAAAACCTCTTTTTCAAGGCATGAATTGCAACATGAAAGTGATTTTAAGCGCAGAGGTTTGAAGGATGTCATGTCAGAGTGTGAACAAACCTGCAGCAGAATGTTAGACATGTATGCAAACAAACGCAGAGCCTCCGAGGCTTTAAACATAACTTTGTTTAAAGTTATGTGGGAGAACGTTTTGGCCTTAATGCAAAATGATGTGTGTGGGGAGAAAACCCAACACTGCACATTCCTACGGACTCACTTTCCCCACAGTAACATATGATGGTGGCAGCATCATGCCGTGGAGAAGGAATACTGTAACAAAGAGGTTTAGATCAAAGCATATCAGCGTGTTAAAATGGCCTAAAAAATAACCTTTAAAAAAAATAAATCAGTCACTTGCAGATTAAAGTTGATAGACATACCTTCAAGAGATTTAAATCTGTAACTTTTGTTGGTCCACCTTAGATCGGGCATAAAAATTCCAACCCAATCCGAGCCCATAGACACTGTGTCAAAGTCCGATCCAATCCGACCTGACCAGTTAACAGGACAGGAAGCCCAAACCTGAAGTAACTGCTATCAGTTTAAAGTATTTCCAGACCTCTGACTTCATACTCTGCTGGCTTAGTAGTAAAACAATGTGTCACTCACACTTTATACATGTGAAAATGTGTATAACAAATGTTTTGTTGTTTTTAGCTTTTGTGTAACATCTTCCAGCTCCATCTTGTCGCTTGTTGTAACCACAGGGTGAGTCAAGTGCAAATCTTCTGGGATGTGTGACAGATAGGAGTGGAGCAGGCTGTGTGCATCAGCTGTGCAGAGCGCTGGGCTTCTTACAGTCTGATTTCTTTCTTTCCTCACCAGGGTGCATCTGCCTCGTTCTTCAACCAGCATAGCAGAGGACGTCATCCCTCTGGTCGTTCAGCTCCACTGGCTACCATTGGTGTTGGTCAGAAGGGTGGATGGCGTGATATGACAGGGTAGCTGTGGCATCATCAGAAAGTGAATGTGTGGGTGAATGGAAAAAACTGACTTTATGAAAAGCATCCTGAAAAGCGCTATCCAGGTCTGATGTCATTTCATCACCAGGCAATTCAAGTCTACTTCAATGGGCTTGCAAAGACGTTATGACTCTGCTTTTCACTCTGGTCATCAAGGGATTGCCGGCTTGCAGTGAAAACACCACACTCAAGACAATCCAGACTCTATTCATGCGGCGTTCCACGATGGCAGGTGCCACTGGAACAGGCATCTGCCATAATGCGTCTCTGGTTAATGGGTGGTACGGTGGGAACAGAGGTAGGAGTTCTTCCTGAAATCGGTGGGTCGCCGGTTTCAGTCCCTGCCCAGTCCTTTTGTCATTGTGTCCTCAGGCAAGGAATTTCACCCACCTTGCCTGCTGATGGTGCTCTAATCTGAAGATCACATGAAGTCTGGAGGTCAGTAGACAGATGGGGTCATCGGTGCACCCCAGCGACCTCTGACCCAGTCCTGTGATTCCATGTGGCTGTCGGTGAATGAAACAACTAGGCAGATGCTCATTAGCGTGATGGTCTATAAACATCTCTGGCTGTCTGAGTTTTTTGGGCCAAAGAATCCTAAAATAATGACAGCGGCTGAGCGACTGTCCAACAAACTGTCAGCCAGGAACTTAGGAGAAAAAGAAACACCGCCTCGCTTTATTCACACGGACATGAAACACACATTCACTGAGGTCACCTCCTCCATCAGCAAAACACACATGCTAATGCCCAAACACTAACACACAACAACATGAAGTGGCACACTGCAACACACTCACTGAGGTATTCAAGGCTTCCTCCTGCCACAGGAAAACACACACACACACCAACAAAACTGACACACACTCCGAGTCCTGACAGATGGAACATGCTCCTCCATATTCTGTCCTCATAAAAAAGGACTGTGGCCTCCAATATCAATTACCCTCTCACTCTGGGGGTGTGAGGGTGGGTGTGTTTGAGGCAAAGGAAGAAGAACTAGGAAGAGGGGGTTTAATTCTAATTAGATTTTCTGGTCTATTTGGCTGCTGCTTGAAGAAGACAAGAGCTCATTTCACAGCCCTCAAACCAGAGTGAGGAGGTGCATAATGAAGGGGGGAGGAAGAGGAGAGTGGTGGCGGCTTGTGATCCTTCTTCAGCAGATGCTAAACATGTTTCCCATGTAAATAAATGAAAACGACAGGCCTTCCTCAGAGAAACTGCTGGTCTACAGACGGGTCACTGGAACAACATCAAACAAACATGGAGGTCTTAGAAAACACACCGTGGTGGCTTTCCGATGCCGAAAATGACCAGAGTGTGCTGAACTAGGAGCTAAGCTCTCCTCAGAATGACTCACTCTTACTCTACAGTGTCAATTTGTCAAAGCTGCTTCATTTGGTTCATCAGTTCTGCAACCTAAACAGAAGTCTACCAACCATCAAGTCCGTATAGAGGGATTATTTTTGAGTACGCAACCTGACTGCAGAAAGCTGTCACTGGCTGCCATGGTTACCCATCATTGTCTTACCTTTTTAACACTAGCTAGCATGTTGCCAACTTACTACAACTGTTTATGACAGCCTGATAAAATAAGTTATGCTACCAAACTGACAATGAATGAGATGCGTCTTATTGATCCAAATGTGTTACATGAAGCTGAGAGGATAAATGATGAGAACAAAATGTCACAAACTTCAGCGGGCGACAGACATTACTCACTAGGAATATTAAAGAAAGTTTGTTCATGGTAAGATCAGCTCTATTTCAGTCCATCTAAAAATAAGAAACATATCCATGGTGAGGAAAGAACCAAGTGTAAAACCTCAATAGAGTTTTCCTAAAACTGTAAGTTTATATAAAAACACTATTCATATTTAGAGTGCAAAGGACCAATGTTAAATGAGGATTTCATTTACTTTGGTCACAATTAGCATTCATTTAAACTGCAGGGAGTTTCATAATGTTCTAGTTCATATTTTCTGGCTGGGCAAAGAAAAAGAAAAGACAGCAATGTGGTCTACCAGTAGCAGTGTGTAAACAGGTAAGCCCAGAATTATTCATACCGCAGGTAGATTTAGATTTTAATTCATCTTAACAAGACCACCACGATCTAAATATGATATTGATGTGTGCTAAGAATGATGCTTTTGTTTGTCTTAAGATTTCAGCAAATAAACCACTTCTACAGCTGACCTACATTTATGTAAAAGAACACCACAAATATTATTTACACATATTGCACATTGGCAGTCTGGGGGAAAATAAATAGAACATTCATGACGACTTCATGACCACTTACATGAAAAAATACTGTGTATTATAGCTATCAGTATTTCAAGAACTGTTGGACTCATACCCAGCAGCCTCCTGCAGTCGGCGGGCACGGAGTAAAGCTTCATCTCTCTCCTCATTGGCCAGCAGTAGTCGTGACATCAGAGCCTGGTCTCGGTCCTTTTGAGCTGCCAACATCTCCTCCAGCACCTCTGAAAAAACAATGAGACAAGAACCAGTCAGAAATCCTGGTTTTAGCAAAAACAAAGCTGCAAAAATATTTCCTTTCAAAATCATTTTACTGAAAATGTAAAGAAACCGAAGAGACGAAGAGATCAGCTTGGGTGAACTGTGTAGAAACTAAAGGAACTGGGTATTCCTCAAGGTGACCGGCCAATCAGTGCAGAAATCCTTATTGCTACATGGTGTGTGTGTGTGTGTGTGTGTGTTTCAGCAGTAATAACACAGAAATGACCACAGCTCATCTGAGACTGAGAGCCAGGAGACTCTGCTGGTTATTGAAGGGTTCTGTGTGGGCTTCTACCAGGACCCGTCTCAGACTGCAGCTCTTATTTCAGAAAACAAATCTAACTGAATATAATTTTTAGATTTTCTAATTTCAGTCAGGCTCCCTCCCTTCAGCTCGGGGGAGCCTGTGTTCTGCCTGTGTAAGATTTTACACACCAAGGTGAAATGAACATCTCAGCAGAGCTTGATAAGACGATCTGGAGACAAAGCAACCATCTGAATTGACGACACAAGGAAAAGTTACAGGACTTGGGTTTTGTTGTGTTCAGGGCTCTTCAGTAATGTTAACGTCAGAGATATGAACTGGTGAAGTGATTCTCTGTATTGGGCTCTACTGGGGCTGCCAAAGTACAGAAAAACTAAAACTACTACTATAACTAATAAAAGCTAAACCTAAATTCTAATGAAAAACCCAGGACTGTTCTGACCCAGGTGTGTAAACCCAGCTGACCTCCCCCTCCTTACCCATGGGTCTCTCCCAGTGTCGGGCCTCTCGCTGCTGCTCCTTCAGCTCTTCGTCCACCTCTCTCTGCAGCAGCTCCTTCTCTTTCTGAACCATCTGCACTTGAAGCTGATAAAAAGTTTCTGAATTAGAGCGCTTCAGAGGAATTCACTCTAACAGTTTAGCAGCCAATTGAGGCCTAAAGTCAGTTATGTGACCAAATACAAAATCTTCCCCACAAGCTCTAACCTTTGACCTGGGGATCAAAGGAAAGGCTAGACGTGTCCCATCTAATGGTAGCTGATGGACACAGTCTGCAGGAGAACTGCTAGAATGAAAGCAGGGCGTCTTCTGACCTTGTTGTTAAGTTCCCTCATGGCGTCGAGCTCCTTCAGTAAGAAGGAGATGTTTCGGGTTGGAGTCACAGTCTGACGTGGGCTGGAGGCAGAGATCTGAGGAGAGCTGAGCAAAACCAAACGGCTCATTTAACCCATCAGCGTCTCAGTAGGCTCCACATGGGAACAGTGTCTTAATTATAGAGAAACAGCGTAAATATAAACAGCGACTTCCTTTCAGTAGAAATTATATTTGTGGCGTCAAATGATTATACAGTCATTTTAAATAAATTAGAATGTTATTGAAAAGTTTATTTATGCAACATCATTCACTTAGTGAAAGATATTTTATAGTGTACATAATATCTTTCCTATGAGCATATACATATTTTTTAATTATATAAAAATTTTTTATTTAACTTGAGATTAAAACCCTTTTTCTCAAAGTAATCATGGCCAAGTGGCAGCAACAAATGCAACATAAAAAGTTACACAAAGTTCTGTGAAAATTGATGCAAAGTGTTGATGAAATGAAAAGGAACATGGAAGGACAAAGAACAAACAAGGCATAGAAATAAAGCAATAAAAAACACAGAAAAATACAAACCATTATAGAATAACTCAGGACAGATCAACAGATGAGCAAATATTTACATGATCTCATCCAAGGTATGCATGCTCAAGGAGCAGACTTGAGCAAAAACAGTAAAAAGAAAAATCCCCATGGTGTGTGTTGGTAACTTTAGTTTTTTCTTTTAGAATTGACTGACTGGTAGTTTCTGGATGTTTCCATCTGAACAGACAACGCTGAAGTTTCTACAGTAGCAGGCAGCGATGCGACTCCTGGTCAGTTTAGCTGTGTTTGGTCAGGTCTCCTGAGACGTCACCTCGGTGTGTTTCATTAGTTTCCTCCTGTGTGTTGTTAGGTGTTTTAAAGTGAGGTTGCGCCCTCACATTATCAGATCTGAAGCACAGAAGTGCAGGCAGCAGATTTAATAAGCACCGACTGATGTTCGCCTGTAATTCTCCCTTATTACCTTAAAGGTCAGATTGCTTCTTAGTGTAATAAAGCAGGTAAATAAGGCAGTGAAATATGAGTGACACTGTATTTTGTAATTGACTGTTTCTGACTTTATTATATCAGCTCATTCTAATCAACTGCTCCCCCTCCTGCTGAAGCTGCTTTTACTAGCTTCTTATTTCTATAAGGCCCTCAAGCACTTCAGCTAATCAAATCAAAGGCTAAATTTATCAGCTAGCACTTCATACAGTGCAGCACCTCCAACTGCTCCACACGTTTATTTGAAAAAGAATCGAAAGAAGAGACGCATTAACATGAATCACCGTACCTGCAAAAAAAGATGGGGTTTCAATGAAAAGCAATAAACTTTTTAATAAATCTTTTTGTGGCACAGCTCGGCAGACGCAAAATTAATCCTTAAAAATAAGTACACATATTATAGAATTTCCAATATTATTATTATTTAACTAACGTAGTTCAGGTAGATGACATCGATGATCTCTCTTATTTATTGTAAAAGCTGTAAGGTCAGCCAGACCTCCTCTAAGCTTCAGTACTAACATGTGGGATGTTGCACCTGGAATACAAGTAAGAACTGGTGTTTCATGTCAACTACCCAGTCTGACCTAAGAATAATCCCATATCGTTGATAGTGTTGCACTGTGACTCAATCAGGTCCTGGACGAGGCTTAAAGCTTTCCTTTTTGACAAAGCCTATAGATAGACTGGCTTAGGTT
>NW_015113734.1:0-1026 GCF_001443285.1 Poecilia latipinna
AGTTTTTGCCTCAGCGACCACCCGAGCCGCATGCCGCTTCGCCCGCCGGTACCCATCAGCTGCTTCTGGAGTCCCACAGGCCAAAAAGGTCCGATAGGACTCCTTCTTCAGCTTGACAGCATCCCTCACCGAAGGTGTCCACCAACGGGTTCGAGGGTTGCCGCCGCGACAGGCACCAGCAACCTTGCGGCCGCAGCTCCGATAAGCCGCCTCGGCAATGGAGGCACGGAACATGGTCCATTCAGACTCAATGTCCCCCACCTCCCCCGGAACGTGTTCGAAGTTCTGCCGGAGATGGGAGTTGAAGCTCCGTCTCACAGGGGACTCCGCCAGACGTTCCCAGCAGACCCTCACTACACGTTTGGGCCTGCCAGGTCTGACCGGCTTCCTCCCCCACCACCGGAGCCAACTCACCACCAGGTAGTGGTCAGTGGACAGCTCCGCCCCCCTCTTCACCCGAGTGTCCAAGACATATGGCCGCAGATCCGATGAAACAATAACAAAATCGATCATCGAACTGCAGCCAAGGGTGTCCTGGTGCCAAGTGCACATATGGACACCCTTATGCCTGAACATGGTGTTCATGATGGACAATCCGTGACGAGCACAGAAGTCCAACAACAGAACACCACTCGAGTTCAGATCAGGGGGGCCGTTCCTCCCAACCACNGCTCCGCTGTTATCAATCAATCAATCAATCAATCAATCAATCAATCAATCAATCAATCAAATTTTATTTGTATAGCACATTTCAGCAGCAAGGCATTTCAAAGTGCTTTACATAATTAAAATAAAAACAGCATGTGAGAGAGTTTTAAAAAAAATCATTAAAACGCAAACAGTGAGAAAGAAATAAAAAGAAAGTAATAAAAAGATAAAAAGAAAAGATAAAAACATTAAAAACATCAAATACATTGAAGACATCAAAACCCCACACTCTAACACTAACTTAGCCATAAGCAGCTCTAAACAGGGTTTTAAGTTGAGATTTAAAGGCTCTCAGTGTTTCAGCTGTTTTACAGTTTT
>NW_015113734.1:7435-14935 GCF_001443285.1 Poecilia latipinna
TGAACTTACAGGCTGTAAGCACAAACAACAGACCCCCCACCCGTAGGCGGAGGGAGGCTACCCTCTCGTTCACCGGTGTAAACCCCAACGTACAGGCGCCGGGATGGGGGACAAAAAGTATGCCCACTCCTGCCCGGCGCCTCTCACCGTGGGCAACTCAAGAGTGGAAGTACGTCCAGCCCCTCTCAAGGAGACTGGTTCCAGAACCAGAACCATGCGTTGAGGTGAGACTGACTATTTCTAGCCAGAACCTCTCAGCCTCACACACTGGCGCCTGTTCCTTCCCCACCAGAAAGGTGACGTTCCACGTCCCAAGAGCCAGCTTCTGCAAC
Source organism: Poecilia latipinna (assembly GCF_001443285.1). Classification (NCBI taxonomy): domain Eukaryota; kingdom Metazoa; phylum Chordata; class Actinopteri; order Cyprinodontiformes; family Poeciliidae; genus Poecilia; species Poecilia latipinna. The sequence continues at coordinate 7,768 of NW_015113734.1, forward strand.
CGAGGATTGGACCACCAGGGTCCCCTCCCTCGGCTGCTGCCCATCACACACTGCACCCGACCTCTTTGGCCCCTCAGAGAGGTGGTGGGCCCATGGGAGGGGGTTTGATAAAACCCCTCTAGCCCCCCATGCATGGGCCCACCATGTTTAGTTTTATCAAAACTAAATGTTGATAAAAATAATCTTTGATCAAACAGGAGAACGCAGCACAGCACATCGGGCCGATGGCAGCAGAAGCTCCTCTGTTGGGTGGAGAGCAGGAGGAAATGTTTGCTCTGTCTGGGGGAATCAGCAGCTGACCTCCCTGTGCTGTATGACCTCTGACTGTACCAAAGGTCAGAGCATTGGCGGTTAGCTGAAGGCGCATTGAAGCATCTGAGCGGCTGATGTTTCTTCTGTTTCAGCTTCAACAGCAGCCTGAGCAGCGTGCGCTCCAGGAAGGACGCCGCCTGGATGTGGAGGCTGGTGGGGCGGAAGTCCTTCTGGATTGGTGGGAACGTTTCCGTTACTCCACCTTCAACAAACCCCATTTTTCCTGCTGACGTTCTCTGTCGTCCTCAGGTCAATCTGGAGGTCACGACCTCTGGGTGTGGGATGAAGTTCATTCAGCCAGACTCCGGGGGGCGCCGGCGAGCCGGGATGAGGCTGGCTTCAGTTCAGACTGTGTGCTGGTTGAAAACCCCAGAAGATGGATTCGTACCAACTGCTCAGCCGAAGCCCAGCATTCGTTCATCTGTTCCTCAGAGCCGCCGCTGTGAGCCGCCACGCTCATGACCTGCAGCGACCTTCAACTGGAGGTCAAGCAAAAACATCAGGTCCAGATCAGCTGACCTTCACCCAGAGAAGAAATTAAATTAAATAAAATCATCATCAGATTCACTGAAGCCCCTGATTCTTTAGAGCAGGGGTGTCCAAAGTGGGTCCTGGAGGCCCGGCATCCTGCACGTTCTAGTTCTCTCCCTGGTGGGGACAACCTGTTCAGCTTGTCAATGTTCCTCTTAGGCCTGGATCACCTGGATCTAATCAGCATCATTTGATCCAGGTGTTAAACCAGGGAGAGAACTGAAACATGCAGGATGCCGGGCCTCCAGGACCCACTGAGTTAGTTTCAGAAACATGAAGCTCAGCCGCAGCAGGTCCATCCTCATGGTTTCATCGGGTTTGAGTAGGGTAATCCCATAATTTCCCTATGGAAGCATTTAATTGTTGTTAAATTAACTCTTCAAAGAGTTATTGTAAGAGCTGATGGCTGTTGGCAGGAAGGATCTCCTGTAGCAGTCTGAACTGCACTGAGTCTGAAGCCTCTGACTGAAGACGCTCTGACTTTCTGTGACATGAAGAGGACGGCCAGGATTGGCCAGAACTTTATTGATATCATTAACAATCCTTCTTTGCATCATCATCTTAGAGGTTCCACAGCCAGAACCAGAACAGAACCTGCCTTCTTATTCAGGCTGTTAAGCCTCGTTAGCTCCTGGTTCTGGTGGTTCTGTCAGCAGATCCAAACCCTGAAGGATCTTCTCTTCTTCCGTCTCTGTTCCTTCCTCTCTTGTTCAGATGAACATCCAGGTTTTTATGTTCCTCATCACCTCCACTTCTTCTCCAATGATGGAAATAGGGTTTGACCTTTGACCCTGTTCCTCCTGAAACCAACAAGCATCTCCTTTGTTTTGTTCACATTTCAGATGATTTGACTGTTCCCTCCATGACCCAAAGCGGTCCACCAGCTCTCTGTACTCAGCCTCTGGTCGTCTCTGATGAACCAACAACTGCAGATTAATCTGAGTGTTTCTGTAATCTGAGTGTTTCTGTAATCTGAGTGTAATCTGAGTGTTTCTGTAATCTGAGTGTTTCTGTAATGACAGAAGTCAGTTAAAATGATTCTCGTTTTATTCAGAACCCTGAGTCGTCGAACTTCTTCCTGTTCGCCTCCAGACAGACTAATCAGAAGCTGCTATTTACAGAGACGGCTGTCGTCATGGAAATGAGCAGAGGGGAGGGGCCTAGCTGAGGATCTTATAGTAAGGGTGGAGAGGGAGGGAGGAGGTGAACGCTCTGATGTCAGTGATGATGGTGGCGTTCCTCAGGGCGGGCGCCGCCGCCGGCAGGAAGGTCAGCTCGCTCACCGGGCCGTAGGAGGAAGGGGCGGAGCCACTGAGGTTCTGATGGGGCGGGTCGTTCTCCTCCACCCCAAAACCCACCACCTGATGAAACACACAGGGTGATGACATCACTTCCTGTGAGTATCACCACAACAAACCGGCTCCACTGTGGTTCTGGTTCTGCTCAGGTCTAGCAGTCTTTTAACCAGCAGAACCATTTGCCCCAGTGGACCTCAGAACCAGGCGTGTCTTTCAGAACCAGAACCATCATGGCTGCACTCACATGCACGCTGAGCTTCCTGCTGCAGTTGCCATGGTGATGCAGGAACCAGGAAACCAGCTGCTCCCGGCTGAAGTCTTTCAGAACCTCAACCTGCAACATGCAACTGGGTCAGACTGGACCAATCTGCAGCTCAGGTGGGTCTCAGACCCATCAGAACCTGCCAGCCGGTCTGGGACCCATCTGGACCCCTGGTGGTTCCTGCTCACCTCCCTGCTGAGCCGGTCGAACAGGTACTGCTGCGTCGCCACTTCGTACCAGTTGCGGTCGACCTCTTCGCCCAGGTGAGCGTCCTCACACTCCTTCAGCTTGATGAGCGCCGTCACCTGGGCGGCGAAGCATTCCTCGCTCAGAGACGCCAGGCGTCCGCCGAAGCTCACCAGGAAGTCCTCGATCTTCTGCTCCACCAGTTCTGAGCTGAGACAGGAAGTGACATCACAATGGAGGTAGCGTTACAGTGGCATGTCACCAGAAGGTGACGACGAGGAGAACCAACAGAACCAGCTGGGTTGGTTACCAAGAAACCGCTAATCAGCTACTAGCAGGGCTAATTTTTAGCTTAACACTTTAGCTAACATTGAACAAAAGAAATGCACTTCGCTTTCCGTAAGTGAATCTTTCTGGAAAAAGATTTGAACTGAACTGGTTATTTTCTGAACTTTCAGCTGAATAAATGGCAGGTTGTTCATGATTAGTAGCATTGACCAAGTTAGCGCTTTAGTGTTAGCTTCCACTAAATTCCATGTTGGTGTAGCACCTTAGCAGAATAATGTTTAGCATTGTGCAGCTAGCAGGTGAGTTAGCGTTAGCCACCACTACAAGAAGTTAGCAGAACAGAGCAACCTACTCACCTGAACTTGGTGGCCTGCGTTTCCACGGTAACAGAGAACCCCAAAACGCCTGAGGTATTCCTGAAGGTCGGATACACCTGGTACCTGCAGGTCAAAGAGGACAGGAAGAACTTCTGGACCAGAACCCTCTGAACTAAAACGATCTGACCCAGAACTGACTGATCGAGTTTGGAAGTAGTACCAGCTGGCACCAGCAGGTACCAGAGGGCGAACCAGATCAGAGCGGTTCTGGAGGTGATCTGACCAGACCGGGTTCACCAGAACCATGGTCCTGGCCAGGCTCGGTAGTGACCCACTCACCCCAGCATCTCTTTGGTCCTCAGGAAGTCAAAGCACGGCTCCTCCATGAGCATCTGGAACCAGACAGGGACTCTGAGGAACTGCAGGGTTCTGGAGCGGCCCAGGAGGTTCTGGATTTCACTTACCACCATCAGCTCCATCAAAGCGTGCTCCCTGAGCGTCTTCAGGCCTGACTGCAACACAGAGACCAACAGAACCTCCAGAACTTCATCAAGGTCTGGATCAAACCGGGCCAGACAGAGGACACATCTGATGAGACATTCTGGCCCGGTTTTGAACAGTTAGGATCCAAACAGAACTCTCAGTAACATTTACAGATGTTTCCATGGTAACTAACAAGGACACGCCAATCAGCAGCACCATGTGACACCGCCAGAGTCCAGAACCAACCGGACCGGGAGCTCCGGTGGTTCTGAGCTCACCTGGTAGTACACGGTGACCTCAGAGTTCGGATCTCCTCGATTCAGAGACTTCACCCTGCAGAGGTGGTGTCTCCGAGGAAGATCCACCACCCGGAACTGCACAGGGACCTCTGCAGGCGGAGGCCGGAACTGCAGCTTACTGAACAGCAAATCACAAAGAGAAGGACGGGTCAGAATGGGTCAGAACCAGGTAACCACAAACCGTCCTTAGCTAGCAGTGGCAGGTTGAGAGGCCTTTCCTCTGCCTACATCCCCCAGAATGCCGTGCGGGTCGGATGTTTTCCATTGATATTGATCGCTACAGATTGGTTTTATTGTGTTATTGGTTCTGATTGGACCTGCACACCGGACTCGGACGTTAAGGTTCTCCATTTCCTTCGTGTCCAGATACTCACTCAGTGAAGTACTGCAGGAACTCGATGGACTCCTGTCGGAGAGACAGCCACACATTACCGACAGCCGGCCCGGTCCGGGCCGCCCAGAACCGCAGTGTATGTGTGTGTGTGTGTCTCACAGCGCTGGTAAAGTTCCCCTGGACCAGGCCCTCGGCGTAAAGCTCCTCCTTCAGCGCCGCAGCGAACGCCATCAGCTGTTGGACCTGCAGACCCTGGGTCAGGACCCGGTACTTCTGGACCACAGACCAGCGGTGGTGCTCCAGGATCAGCAGCCGGACGTCCCTGAACAGGTGAAGCACCTGGTTACAGAAGACTCCTCCCCTCTGCTCTGATTGGCTGTCGGGCAGCTGTCTCCACCCACCTTCCCAGTCGATCGTGTTTGATGAGGATGTTGAAGTAGGTCTTCTTCAGCTGCTCTGCAAACATGCCGAAGACGCTCGGCTCGGTGCTGAAGTCCGCCAGCTGATCCACGATCAGTTTGAGCAGCAGCTGTGAGGAAGAGGAGCGCCGCTCAAAACCACGACTGCTTCCAGCAGAACTGTTCTTCTACCGGACCCGGCAAAGAAGGTGTCCTCACCGGCAGCTTGTGGTTGAAGCCCTTCAGACGGATCACCATGCCGTGTTCTCCCGCCATCAGCTTGTACTCCAGCTGGGCCACGTCGGCCTCGTAGGCCGGCTCGGCCAGGTTGTGGGCCAGGATGTTGATGAAGAGGTCAAACAGGACCAGACTGAGGGAGGAAGATGAGTTGGTCACCGGCGGACTGCGAAGTCCACTGGCAGTCTGAAGGTTGTGGGTCCGATTACAGCTTGGCCCTGCTACATGTCAACGGGCCTCTACTGACATCGACTGGGCCGCCTAACGGTTAGGTGGTCTAGCAGTGTGTGTTCCCCGGTGCGTGTGTGTTCAGGTGAGTTCTTACTTGTCAGGACTCTCCTGGATGATGGGAGAAATCAGGTGGAAGCGGATGTAAGCTGAAAGAGATTGAGGATGCAACAGTGAGGAGGAGATCCTGTCAGCTCTCCAGAACATTCCCTGATCTTCCTGTAGGAACGTCCTCCATCATCAGGCTGATCTGGAACGGTTCCTGCTTCCAACACAGCAATCCTCTCCTCACCTGGTCTATTTGAATCATTTCTGAGGAACATTTCTCCTAATCTCACCTTTGGGGATCTTGAACTTGTTGTCCTTCTTGTACCACAGAGCCCCTTGCTCCAGGGCCAGGATCCGGACCGGAAACTCCGAGTCTGGGCAATCAGACTTCTTCAGGTTGAAATCCGTGGCTGCGGTAGAGAGGTGGGACCGTTAGGAGACGATACCTTCAGGCTGGACCTGCTGGAGTCTGCAGCTGCTGCCAGAGAACGTCTCTGCCTTAGCTCCAGGCCTCCAGCAGCATCAGACAGTGATCCAGCCACTCCAGGTTCCTGAACTGGGCTTCAGCTGGAGCTCAGACTGAACCGGAACCGCTCTCCAGCTGAAGGCCGACTGACCGATGAAGCGGTTCTCTGCAGGAAGATGAAGGTCCGGGTTCAGCTCGAAGTCGGATTCCCAGCGCCGCTCCCACTCTTCAGGGATGTCTGAGGACACGGACACCATGAAAACCTGCTCAGGGCACAGTCTGGTTCTGAAGGGCGGCGGACCGGGTCGCACCATCACAGCTGTAGCTGGTACCGAACCACTTCTCCTGGAGCGGGCAGCTGCCTTCGTTCTCTGGAGCCAGCAGCAGCAGGTTGGCTCTGAGCGGCGTCAGCAGAGAGAGGGCGGTTCCGATCACCTGAGCACAAAGACCCCGGGTCAGAACCAGGTCAGAACCCTGACCAGAACCAGGCTGGCTGGCTCACCTCGGGGTCATAGTGGAACATGAGCTGGTCTCCGGTCAGGAGGTCCGGTTTGGGGAACAGCTGCATGTTCTCACAGATGTTCTCCACAAACTCAATCGGATCCGTCTGTGGAGCAGACCAGAGGAAGGTTCTGGCTTGATTACGGGTTCTAGAACCTGCTGCCAGTACCTGGGTCACCAGAACCTGCTGTACCTGCTCCTGGTACCGGAACTCGTTGTCTTCGATCTTCTGGATTTCCTCATAGATCCTGAAACGGGACAGGTTCTAGTTAGGAGCCGTTCCCTCCTCATGGTACCAAATGGACTGTCTGAGTGGTTCTGTTCATTAGTTTAGACCAGAACCTCATGGCTGACTGTGAGTCGGACCTCTGCTGGGGTCCCAGATTCTGCAGCATCTTCAGGTACTGGAACACCAAGTGGACCACCTGCAAACAGAACCACATCATCATCACCAGGTGTTCATTGAGATGTTCTGGGCCAGGCGTGTCCGGGTCCGGACCTGGAAGAAGTTCTGGTAGCCCAGGTCCGTCAGCGTGACGGAGATGGAGAAGATGGAGTAGGTGGAGTTCTGGTCAAAGCCCGACTCGCTGTTTCCCCCGTACAGAGCCAGAGCCCAGCACCTGGAACCAGACAGCTGGTCAGTGACTGATCTGGGTCAGAACCCAGCACCTGGAACCAGGATGACTGACCCAGGCCGTCCAGAACTCACCTCTTCCGTAGCAGAGACAGGATGCTGCCGGTTCCCTCGTGTCCCATCAACCAGGAGATGTAATGCAGAGGTTTCACCCTGAGGGATGCAGAGGAGGTTCTGGTTCCGATGGACAAATTTGGAACGCAGTGGCAGGCACCGCTAACTAACAAGCTAGCTGCGCTAATGCTAAAGTGCTACACCAACATAGTATTGACCCTTTGCAACCAAGTCTCCTGACCACATTGAGGCGTGGCGCCTGAGGAAGGAGGAGAGTCTCGAACTGATTGGT
>NW_015113734.1:20084-22978 GCF_001443285.1 Poecilia latipinna
ATGAGTGAGAACAAAATGTGCGAAGCTTATATTCGTCGGTCTCGGACTGAATTTCACTGATCTGATTTAGCTATTACATTTTAATGTTGACTCAGTTCATGTATATACCTATGATATCCTTGACAATACCTTAAGATATGTATGTTAGACCGGCATGGATCTATTTATCAGGACAAATCTAAAACGCTGGGACTAAAGTGATGGGCACACTTTGGCAGGCCCCTTAAAATTTCTGCAGGAATTTTCTAGTTATTTATTTTTCTTCCGTTACCGTTAATGCGACCCGTACCGCTCCGTGCACCCCCACAAAAGTGGGATCAAAACGTTCAGCTTGATCCCGAGAAGGGAGCTATTACTTTAAGTGGGATTCTGAGTTAAAATGACGACATAAATTGAGAAAAACGTGAAAAAATCGAGGCTGAGTGTCTCACAGCATCACTAAGATTTCTCTCTGAAACACACACAGCACAGTGGAGGTCTGACTCCAAAACTCTTTTTAACTCCCCCTCACAGGCACAAATATCGGCCTGTTGGTCTAAAAGTCGGTCATGACATAGATACACATGCCTGCTCCCGTAAAATGTTTTCAAAATGTTGCTAGAGCTTAATGGTTTTTTGTGACGCTGGGTGTCTCCCAAGTGTAGAAACTGTCTCCAGCATCCTGTCTGACGGAGAGAGCCAGCCCAGGTGCGGATAATCAGTTACCATAGCAACGGGGCCAAACAGAGGCAGGTCTCACAATGCATTGTGGGAAGAATACATATTTCCTGTGACTTCATATTTTGCTTACATAAAGTTATTATTTCTCTGTATTTTTGAGTGTGAATTAAAATCCTTAGTATGAAGATTAAATTTTTTTTACAGCGGCGCATGCGCAGTGTGTCGCAGCGCCTCGTGCTCCTCTGGATGTTTGTAACTCGGCGCGGATCGCGGGAACTGGACGATCTGGAAGATGGTCTGCCAGCAGAGGCGGAGCCAGAGGTGGTCCTGGCCCCCCTAACTTTAAAAGTCTAGCTCCACCACTGTCTGCCAGGCGGCTCCAACGTACCTTACCTATAAACGCCATGCTGCCGTCTCGGCTCACAGCGCTCAACCAGAACTGTTAAAAACGCGACTATAACTCAGCCTTCAGTCCCTGACATCACCGCTGTACCACCGACAGAGAAAAGGGAACGTGAGCTCGGCGGTGTTACGTCAATCCGCGTTTCCCCATCAGATACGGTTCCCCCACTGTAAAACTAGGGGAACGCTGTCTGATGGGTTATATTGAGCATTAAAATGCATTGCCCTGTTTTTATTTCATATAGCACTATATCTAATATATATATCTATATATACAGATATATAACTAAACATATATATAATAATTATAATATATATATGTGACATATGTATTTATTAGTAGTAGTAATCTACAAAAATGGAACTAGGTAAATATTAAACAACCTTTTTTTCCTCTTTTTTAAATAATAGTAATTATTACTATTAGTTTCACGCAAAACCGTGAAAGAAAGCGACACTTTGCCGAAACATGTTGTTTGAGCTTTCACAAGCGCGTGCTTCCTCAGCGCTCACAACGAGCTCGCGCGTATTTCGCCGCCTGGGCGGGGCGGAGCGGCAAGAAGACGCAGGGGAACCGCATCTGATGGGGAAACGCGGATTGACGTAGCAGCGGCTGGGCTGATGCAGTTTACAGTCTACAGTTAACTCACTTTGTAATGAAATCAGTTGCTACCTGTAACTAGTAGCAACTAGTTACAGGGCTGCAAACAAAAAGTCCGGTTCATCTCCAAGACAAAAGATGCGTCCAGTTTTTGGCTTTTCCTTGCTCTCTTTTTTCCATCCTTCTCACTTTGCCGCTCCATGGAGCTCCACTCATGTTAATTTAGTCCGTAAAAATGTTCTAGCTAGTTTATCGTCTTTTGCCAAGAGACTGATGACGTTGGTGGACGGCTGGTGACAAGTTTTACCCAGGATACACTTGGAGACAATAAGGACGACCCTCTTGTAATTTTGTATGTCATAAAGTTTAAATGTAAATAAAGCCAGTCACGTAGCACAATATTTTGTTCAATATTTTACACTCACTTTGTCACTGAAATCAATCTGACTTGTAAAGTTTTTAGTAACCATGAGTCAACAATGACTGGGGCAGCCTGCTATATAAACTACTGGGGAATACACCGCACTCAACAGGAGGCGGCCCACCTTCTCCAGCTCTCATCAGACATGTAAAGGCTTGGATCCCTGAAGTCATATTCTGGCCGGGGGCCGCCACCCCCTAACCCCCCCCCTGATAGGTATTTTTCTCGAACCTATATAAAAAGACCACAGACAACGTATATGAATTTCATAGACAAAGCTTTTGCAAAAGGAGAACTCTCCATCAACAACCTCATCAGCCGTTCACAGAGAATTCTGGTCTGCTTTCACGCGAGCCCCTGTTTTATTGTCAAAGCAGAACAGCCAGAAAAAAACAACAGAGGTCGTAAAACATTTAACCTAAACAAACCAGCAACTCAGTTCCAGGTGTGATATCTGATCTACGATCTGAGCCCAGTTCAGCTCTAGGTCAAACTGTCAACAAAGAGGGAGGATAAACGAGACAAAATACGACTGCTCACAGGCAGTTAGGAGGTATTCTGGTTGATAAGAATTAAGATCTGGGAAACACAGAGTTAACTGTCTCACATGAAGATAAACAGACAGTTGTAACCTCCAGGTCAGTTTATACACACATAAGGAAGAAACACTTTAAACTAAAAATCACAATAACATTAGACTGAAAGTAATAACAAAATGATAATACCAAAAATCTCTATCACAAACAGTCATACTAAAAGGTTTTATCATTTTATGAAAGGAAATACTTTCTTTTTAGCCAACAGGAGTTT
>NW_015113734.1:24710-29807 GCF_001443285.1 Poecilia latipinna
TTTTATTCAATATTTGTCACTAAAGTCAGTTGGTCTTGTAACTGGGCGACCCATGTAACCCGACACACTGCGCTCATGAGCAGCGGCCACAACTCCAGCCTGATAGAGGCTTGGGTCGCTGAAATCCCACCTGGGCCCCACCTGGGCCCCATCTGGGCCCTGGAGCTCTGCCCCAGCACCAAGGTTCCCCCCAGTGGCCGGCTGCAGCCGGTGCAACAGGTCTGGTCGGATCGCTCCTCAACAGAATCTCAGTGTTTATCCACCCTGAACTCAGACAGAACCAAACAGCGGACCGACCGGGCTGGTCGGGCCGGACCAGATCAGAACCGCAGCTCACCCCAGCAGAACTTGGTCATGGGATGTCCGGGTCGGGCCAGACTGCCAAACAGCATCTCCTTACGATGGGAATCAGACGGCCGGGCCAACTGGTACTCTGAGGACAGAACCGGAACCAGAGAGGAAGCTGAGCACACCTGTTAGAGATGCTGACCTGGGTCAGAACCGGGACTCACCGCTGTCCACGGCTTCCACCTCTCGGTCCACAGCATCCTGGACCATCAGAGGGCAAATGAAGAACTGGGCCCACCTGAGCACAGGAGATCCATCAGGACCGGGTGGGACCGGGTCGGGTCGGTTCCGAGGCCACGCTCACCTGTCCAGGGCCTCCCTGAAGAACTTCCTCTGAACGTCGAACTGGAAGACGGTCCGCTCGCAGTCGGTGGACGCGTTGTCGCTGCCGCCATGACGCTTCAGGAACGCGTCGAAATCGTTCTCCGCTGGGAACTTCTCACTTCCCATGAAGACCACTGGAGACAGAACCAGAACCAGAACAGAATCAGGCCTTCGGGAGCTCCCTGCATGATCAGCCGCTGGTCATAATGTTCTGCCTTGTTTTACTCACTGTGCTCCAGGAAGTGGGCGAGGCCGGGGAGGTCATCGGGGTCACTGAAGCTGCCCACGCCGACACAGAGAGCGGCCGCCGCCTGGAGGGTCAGAGAACCGGAAACAAACATCAACGTCGTCCAGCAGCTCCAAAAAGCCAAACGGACCTGGAAATAAAACATCCGTCTGATGGACGGTCGGCTCGTTTCCTCTCCATAACCATATTGCCAGTGAATTTCTTTCTTGTATAATACCATAAATAAAACTAGTTAGAAACTGTTCAAACAAATGACCTAAAAGGACAAAAAGATGATTTAATCTTGAATATTCAATAACTAAATGAGGAAATGTTTCATCCTGACAACAGGATGACATCTGCTCATAAATTACTTTCTAACTCTTTAATCTCATTTTCTAATTTATGAATCACATTTTTAATTTTAGCTGTAGAGAAACTTGTATATTGTCGACAAAAAACTCTTATCTGAGTCTTTCCAACCTCCCACCACTCAGTTAAAGATGTAAACTCAACTTGTTTTGTTCTCCATAGTCGCCAAAAACTACTAAAGCTTTGACAAAAGAAAATGTCTTCAAGTAGTTTGGTATTAAAATGCCAATACTAGTGTAGCTTGAAAAAAGAAAATCCAAGTAAACTAAGTGATGATCAGAAAACCCAACTGGTGAAATTAAACAGGTGGGTAATTTATTCCTATAATTATCTGAGATAAAGTCTGTCCAGTCTGACCCTGCTCGGTTAGTTTAGGACTTAAACTAACTTAGTTAGGGTTAGTTTAGGACCCTAACTGACTTAGTTTAGAACAGAGGTTCCCAAACTGTGGGGCGCGCCCCCTAGGGGGGGCGCCGTGTCATTGCAGGGGGGGCGCGGGAAGCCGTCTGGATGAAAAAAAAAAAAACATGAACACTGCATGCGCTGGGTTTTTACCTTAGAATGGCCAACTCTGTTATTCCTGTCAGTTTGATACAGTAGAGGCTTCCACACTTCCCATATTTGTGTCCTCTGTCATTTTTATCAGTTAAAACTGTTTAATCCGTTAACATGTTGTAACCTGTTTTTCCGAGCCGCCTTTAAACGCAACATGAGCGCTACGACGCTGGGTTTCCACCTGTGAAGGAGACCTGCTGCTGCTGTGCGGAGCTACGTAGGTTTGTGTTAGAATCACGGCAGCAAACCAGCAAAACGCAAAGAACTTTTCAGTTTTTCCCTCCAAACTAACCGACTTAGTTGAGTAAAGCTGCTGGATGCAGGTAATGTTAGCTAAAAGATGACTAGCTAATAGCAATACAGAACCTTAAGCTTAACAAGAACCTTGTAGGCTACCGATGTTGGTGTCTATTTTTAGCTACGTACATTCATTTTGCCCCCAAAAGAGTCGACCCCCCCCGCCACATGCGTCGTTTCAACTAGACAGCCATTTGTAATCCATAGGGGGGGCGCAGAAAATGTTTGGGAACCACTGGTTTAGAAGGTGATGGAGGACGAGGTTCTTCCCCGGTTCCGTTATAAAACTAGCAGTGCTGCAGTTCCAACCCCCAACACTCATTTTGATTGGACTGCTGCAAAAAATATATAGAAAAAATTATATTAATAAAACAGAAAAGGTTTTTTTCTATTTCTGCTCTGATCACCAGGACCCTTCCTGGGACTAAAGTCAGTATAAGAAACAACATTAATGTCCAAACCTGGTTAGAATAAAACTGCTACAGCAGCAGATGACCTGCTCCACCTCGTTTCCATGGTCTGTGTGTCTCTGGTAAAAACAACAAGTTTCTTTTGCCTAATCGTCTCTAAACTAACCATCTGTTTATGTGGATCCGTCCCACCGCTGACATTTAATGTCCTGATATTATTCATACAGGTGGAAAAGAGTGAAGACAGACAGTAGAGAAGGTCACCCCCTGCACTCTAATCATCATCTTCTTTCTGAATTTTCAACCGTTTTCAACCTTTTACTTTATAACTGTCTCCGGACATTTGCCAAGTGCTTTTTCAACCGGAACCGTTTCTTTTCATCCAACATTTCAAAACCAACTATCTTCTGTACCATTAATACGCTCTTGATCAATTTTTCCGCATCAGGAAAATAATCAATGACTTTAACGTGTTTTCCAAACGTTTCATCCAGAAAATTGTTCATTTCCTCCAGAGTGTAAAAATCACCACTAGATGTTTGTGATTCTGCGATTGAAACGCCGTCTGAGTCGCTGTCATTCTCCATGTCCTCTACCTGTGCAGGTGAGGCTGCAGACTGAACCTCTGCAGCGCCACCTTCAGGCAACGCTGCTGCTGCAACACAACCAGCTGATCCGTATCTGTCCAGATTACCCCCATTTGAGGAATCTTTATGTTGAAAATGGACTAATATAACTGTGTGTATCACTTTAAGAGCTCCGGAAGCCGTCTGAGTAATGTCTGCTGTGATTGGTTCATTGTAATTTCAAGCTGCCAATAGCCGTTACTGTTGTTAGAGCACATGTTCAGCTAGATGAGCAGAAAGTTGACAGGTAATCGTTGGAGGCCGTTCTGAGCTGTTTGTTGGAGACGGAGGGAGAGAGAGAGGGAGGGAGAAGAGAGAGAGAGAGAGAAATAGAGAAAGAGAGAGGGAGGGAACAGCTGGTATCTCTTCCTCCATCTTCATCGTCTAACCTGTTTCTCTGAACTCTTCTTCTTCGTTCGATCTTCTTCGTCCACCTCCATCAGCTCCGGCTCCTCTTCCTCATCGCTCTCCTCCTCCTCTTCATCAGAGCTGGCACTGGATTCTCCTTCCTCATCATCATCCTCATCCTCCTCGTCCTCCTCTTCCTCGCTCTCCTCCTGCTGACCCTCTTCGTTCTCGTTTGCCCTGCTGAGGTCCGAGATCAGCAGAACCCGGAGTCCGTTACCGAGTTCAAGGAACCTGCAGAGACCGAGAGCAGCTGGAGACTGGGACCAGAACCAGGACCAGAACCGGGACAGGGACCAGGACCCACCTGTACTTCTTGGGGTCACTGGGGGACTTCGCGATGTCTGGGTCTCCCTGCTCCGGCTCCAATCCGCCTCTTCCTCCTCCACCCAGCCTCACTTCCTGTGGATGTGGAGGCTCCGGGTCGCCCGGCTCCGGGTCGCCCGGCTGACTCGGACCACTGGTGCCGCTCACCGACTTTTTGGTCTGAGGCATTTCTGAGTTGCGAGGGGAAGCTCCACCTGCAGATGTTTGAGGTTTATGTCATCCTGCAGGAAAAGCTGCAGGATGACATCAGAGGCAGGGGCGGAGCCAGAGGGGGTCTGGGGGCCCCGGCCCCGATGACTGACTTGTAACAACAGGGCATTCCTACACAGCAGAGGTGAGACCAAGTCAGTGTTTTACTAGTCTGATTTGTGACGGCGTAGCAGCAAGACTCCGCCTCCCCCAGTCTCACTTTCAACTTGTGCTTAAAGTGCACATTATAAATTACACACCAGTTTTTAAATTGCGTTAATAGGCCAAGTAAAACCGGAGTTATGCTAAAATAAGTAAACCGTCAGAGAAATGTCAAAAACCGGCTTTCCCGTTGTTACATCGATCCGCGTTTCCCCATCAGATACCGTTCCCCCTGCGTCTTCTCACAGCCCAGTCGGCAAAATACGCGTGTAGCTAGCTCGCACTTGTTCAGCGCGCTTATCTGGAGAACTACGGACACCGTGAAAGCTCAAACGTGTTTCGGCAAAGTTGTTACACTTTATTCACATTTTTGCGAGAAAATAATTATAATAAAAAATATTTGTGTGTGTATATATATATACACATATATACACACACACACACACACACACACCAGAAGCACTCGAAACTGCCAAACAAAGACTCCAAGCCTTGGCCAGCCGCCTAAAGAGATACACAAGAGAGAATGAAGCCAGGAGGATTAACCGGCTCTTCTCCACCCAACCAGCTAAAGTGTACTCTCAATGGCAGGGTAATAACAACAGAGCAGACCCACCAAGGCTGGAGACTGAACAATACTGGAAAGGCATATGGGAAAGGGAGGCGTCCCACAACAGCAATGCACAGTGGCTAACCTCTCTACGAGAGGACCACTGCAACCTCCCTGAACAAGCCCCGGTAACCATCACTGTGGCAGATGTCCAAGAAAGAGTCTCAGGTACCCCCACCAGCCAAATCATCAACAAGATTGGCTACGGCAAATGGCACAAGGAAAAGGTCCGTGCAATAAACAGCT
>NW_015113734.1:34462-34949 GCF_001443285.1 Poecilia latipinna
ATGAAGGCCACGGATGTTAAGACTCGTGTAACCCGAGTGTCAATGTTGAGTTCCATTTTCTGGGTTCTCTACTACTTATCCCCTTCGCCTTTCAAAATCTCGCAATAGTTTGATATATATATACCCGCAATTCTCGTGAGAATTACTAAGCAGCCAATCGTTGTTGAGTGTCTGAGTCATATGTACCACCGTCGACCCATTTTCTAGGTATATTAGCTGGAGCGAGAAGCATGGAAGATTAGAACGAGTTTGGAAGAGCAGATCTGCAGGTCGGTTAAGTGTAACGTTCTGTTTTTTTATTTAATCTTGTATGATATTGATACAACTGTATTAACTATAGGAGTCTCCTGTCGTGAGCTGAAGGATAAGAGAAACACAAAACCGATTGTATGCCTTATGAACTGCGGAAGTGGTGAATGATTCTATGAAGACTTAGCGTTAGTTGATGTCCCTGTTGTTGTGTAGCAGCTAAATTACTGACCGTACC
>NW_015113734.1:38995-42042 GCF_001443285.1 Poecilia latipinna
AGCCTCCAGGTTCTGCGTTACGGCCCTGCATTTGGTGTCAGAGCTCAGCACACAGAGCTCCTCCTGCAGCTCCACAGCTCAGATATCCTTCTGCACAGAACCTTTCAGCAACCATGGATAACATTTATCACAATAAAAACCTCAAGCTTTCAATCTGAGTTGTATCCAGGTCTGTGAATTAGCCCCGCCCCCTGCTGGTCAATGCAGGTAAATGAATTAAGCTGAATTTGATCACCAGCAGATACAGTATGGGAATATCTTCCCCAGAGTACTTTAAAAACATATTAAAACTTTCAGCCGAATTATTCACATTAACCTGTTGTTTTAAACGGGAATGTCCAGAATATTCCAACATGTCTCCCGGTGCTGGAAAAATAAAAACAAATGAAAAATGTTGGATTTTCCTGCAGCAGTTTGGCGCGTCGCAGAATATGACGTTGGAGTTGAATGAGCGTTCGAGACAGAGAGCAAAATTTCACGTTAATATCAGCCGATTTAAGAGCGGAGCTGCTAGCTCAGCATCCAGAAAACAGACAGCGGACTAGCAGTCGGAGCTGAACCTTATAAACATCCTGGAAAACTGCAGCTCTAAAAGGACAAATTAACAAGAACTGGAATTGAACCAAGGTGTTTTCTAACCCGCCTTAGCGACACAGTCTGCTAACTAATCCTGCTAACGGCTAACTGTTTGAGCCGGCGCTTCAGCCCGGTTCTAGTTCGGCTTTGTCAGCAGCCCTGTGTTGGTTCTGAAATTCAGTTTGGACCTGTGGTACCGGCAGGAGAAAAATTTACCTGGATGTGTGCTTGACAGCTCCTGCTGAAGTTTCAAGTTTGTAGTTGGAGCGAAGCTGCGGCTGCGTCAAAGAAGCGCTCTGATTGGTCGAGAGCTCAACAGGCTGCGTGATCAGCAGTAAAAAAAAGCTCGAGGTACATTTTGTGTCGCTATGTTACAGTTGATTGAGCTCTATTAAGATACAAGTTGTTCCAAACACAAATAAAACCAAACTGACATCGACACAGACACAACAATATTCTAGAGGAAAAATAAAATTGTAGTTGAATATTTACATATGAACGGACTATGCAGGACTGGAGGACTCTATTATGAATTTTTCATAAAATGAGCAAAATTCATTATGAAGCACACAATTATATCACAACATTCAGACTGACTATAACAGTTTTGCTGACAGTGTGTTCAAATTTTCCATTGAGAAATTTCTCCATGTCTCAAAAGTAACCCCAATAATGTATATATAATGTATATATAATGTATTTTATAATGTATAAAGGTCTAAAGGTCTCGTCTATGTCATTTTAATTAGCTCTGATGGTGTTTTGCTAGATAATTTATCTTTTTTGGTTCAAGTAATGACAGAATTAATAATAAATAATAAAGATTTAATAGTATTCTGATTAGTAATGTAATTATGTAATTATGTTAGGTTTGTTACCACCTCCACACCACTAGAGGCAGCAGCAGGCCGGAAAAGATGCGACTAAGGAGCAGAGTTAGAAGTACACCGAAAGCTACAGAATTTGTTAAAAACTGTGAGCTACGCTGAAGAAAATAAGAGAGAAGTTCAAATACATGCTGAGAGTGAAACTCCTTCCTAAAGATGAAGATCTATCACAGATTTCAAAAGAAAAGAAAATCTGGAGACCGCGGATAATATAGGAAATAGCGCCGCCTTCACTTCCGGAGTGCAATGGTCCCATTTCCAAAGAACTAATCCAAGATATTAAGGACTCTGAAGAACTAAATAGTCCTGTTCAAAAATGGGAATTCCTAAAGTACAAGGTAAGACAATTTTCTATCTATTCAGTAAACAAATTAAAAAAGAACTCCAAAAAAAAGAACTTGATATTATACAACAACTTAACATATATTGCAATAAACCCAACCCCTCAACTGAAGACAAACAAAAAGTACAACTCCTCCAACCTAAGCTAGATGAAATATATATTCAAAGGGCTAAAGGAGCTTTTGTTAGATCAAGAGCGAGATGGATAGAGGAAGGAGAAAAAAACACTGCTTACTTTTGTAACTTGGAAAAAAGAAGACAACAACAAAATTCTATCAACTCCTTAATAGTAGATAATGTTGAAACCAATAACACAATCTTAATATCAACAGAGATTTTTAAATTCTATAACAATTTGTATACCTCCAAATTCTCAGAACAAAAATCTCTTACCTTTTTTAAAAAATTTGAACCATTTATCCCTAAAGTAGAAGATAATTTCAAACAAACTTGTGACAACAATATTACGATAGAAGAACTTGATAAGGCTGTTAATCGCTTATCATTAAACAAAGCACCAGGTCCAGATGGACTCACAGGGAACTTTTATAAACACTTTTGGGAAGACATAACATTTTTACTACATCAAGTTTTTACAGAAATTTTTAAAAATCATACTATACCTACTACAATGAAACAAGGAATTATTATTTGTATCCCCAAACCAGACAGAGACCCAAGATTTATTGAGAATAGAAGACCAATTACACTCAGAAATTCAGATTATAAATTACTAACATACATATTTACCATGCGTCTCCAAACAGGAATCTCAAACATTATTGCTGAATCGCAGTCTGGCTTCTTAAAAGGAAGATCAATCCACAACAACATTAGACTGGTAAAGGACCTGATTGAATATAGAGACATGATTAAAGATGATGGCTTTATTCTTTTCCTTGGCTTTTATAAAGCCTTTGACTCGGTGGAACACCAATTCTTATTCTCAGTTCTTGAACATCTAGGCTTTGGAGCAAACTTTATTAACTTAATTAAAGACCTATATCAAAACATAAATAGTTGTGTAATACTGCATAAGGGCACCACAGCTAGATTTAACATTAATGTTGGAATTCCTCAAGGGTTTCCCATTTCCCCATATCTCTTTAATTTAGTTGCAGAGATGTTAGCAATCTATCTTAAAAACTGTGAAGACATTGAGAAATTAGATGTTTTTGGTACAGAATTAATCATTAGCCAGTTAGCAGATGACACCACCGTTTTCTTAAAAAATTACAAGCA
>NW_015113734.1:46283-59748 GCF_001443285.1 Poecilia latipinna
CCAAAATATTTTGGAATTGCTTAGAAAAGTGGATCAAATCAAAAATTGCACTTCCTGAATCTATTTCGAGAGATATGGTAACCTTTGGAGTATTATTGAAAAACAAAACAATGGAACTATGTTGTAACATAATATTTTGTTTGGCAAAATTTTTTATTCATAAACAAAGAATGCTGAAATCATCTCCAGTTTTTAAACTTTTTTTATTTGAATTCCAATTATATTTGAAATCTCTTAAATGTATTGGGTCATTTGAATTCCTGACTGAATTTTTAATGGAATTGCCCATCAATCTATGTCAATCCTAACATATAAATCCCCTTGTTGCTATTTCAGTTATTGTTTCATTATTATTATTATTATTATTATTATTATTATTATTATTATATGTTTTTATTTTTCTCCATAGCAATCCTTGTATTTCCTTTGAAATACAAATACTGCTGTATTTGTATTTCTTGTTTGTATTTACCTTGTTTAAATAAAGTTTGATTAAAAAATAATCGCTGCAATACTGAGATGTGCTAACTAACTAGCTTGTTGCATTGTGCGCTGTATGTAAGCTGGCGAACTAACCTCAGACTGTCAACGAATAATAAACATGACATCGCATTTACAGAAAAAAAAAAATGGTCCCATTTCCAAATAAGGTATGAGACTGACAGTGGTCCGTCCCGCCCCTTCCTGTTTGCTCCAGCGAGGTTCTTCTCGTCAGAACCCCGATCAGGATCGGGCCCATATTTATGACATAATCAGTGCTCACTCCATCAGCTGCTTTCCAATTGGATGAAGCTACATGTGAAAAAGGAATCAAGCTGAGTTCCAGAACCAACCCAAGAATAGGACCAAACCGATCCACGACAAAGTCAGAACCTGGATCCTGGTCCGAACAAAACCGAAAGAAGATGTGTTCTGATGAAAGACTGTGGTTTTTATTATACTAAGAATCATCTACAATATACAAACACAATATTTTGTACAATCACTTTGTGCTTCTCCAGACGGAGCAAACCGTAAGACAACAAGTTCACAGAATTAGTCATAAAAATAAGCTCAAACTCAACAACGGTATATTTAGCTCTAACTCTATCATTTACAGTTTCACCTCAAAATAAAATAACACAATATTATCGTTTATTCTCATCGGGGGCAGATGGGGGAGCTCTTACAGCTGGACAGGTTATTGATATCATGGTAATTATATTTAACAATATCACACACACACACACCTGCTCATGTGAAACACACTGCAAACATGGCGGCTACAAGACAACACCTGCTAAGGGGGCGGAGCCTCCTCACGCTCCAATGAATGACTAAAAACAGCTTCAGAGTGACGCCAGCATGAGGCTCGGCTGCAGGCTGAGAGGAACCGTCCAGACTGGACTGGACCCGACCGGAGCGGGATGGACCACGAACTGGGATGAACTGGCCTGATTCAGCTGAATTGGCCGGAACTGTTCTTTCCTGAGCTGAACAGTCTGGAACGAAATGACCCACTCCAGGCAAAACTGCGGTGGACTGCCTCGGGTCTGGACTGACTTTTATAACTCTTCACATGACGAGTCTGGATGCTGGAGGTCAGAAGGAGTCTAATCAGTGCTGGGTTGAATGTTCGGCAGGTGACTTGCGTTCGTGATGAGTCATTGTTCGGCAGGTGACCATACTTGTCAAGTTTAGAATTTGAGAATATGGGAAATGTCGTCGTCTGGTGCTATTGTCAGAGGTCAGAGCGGGGGTGGGGGCATAATACGGGAAAAGGGGGTAAGAAATGCTAGCCAAAAACAGGAGACTTGAGAGGTATGCAGGTGACTCATATTGACCTGTAGTTGACCTCTCGGTGTTTCACCTACTTCGCTGTTTTACTGAGCAGAGTGGAGCTCATTGGGCCAATCAGGTGTTAGAAGGTTTCCTGCTGTCAGCCTCATCATGGCTTTAACTGCAGCTGGAAGTTCTGGTTGCATTGGGGCTCAGGATGTTCAGGCGGTTCAGTAGAAACACTAAACTCTTGGAGGTGCGGACACAGAAAGGACAGCAGCCACTAAGTGCTACTCATCCGTACAGTCTGTAGGTGGCATTGTGGGCTATCCTAAACTGATACTCTACTGCCATTTGAATGAAGAACCAATGGACCAGCCTGGTTAAGGCGGGACGGGACCTCCAGCGATCAGCCGGCCTCAGGTACACAGACGGAGTGGATTCCTGGATGTCAGCAGGAGTGATAACTGACGGCTCACAAACATGGACTGAAGCAGAGCGGGTGTGGAGGAATGTCTCAACAGTCAGACTATCTGATCTTTTTATTTTACCTACAGCTCAGGATGGGGGGAAGTGGACCGATGATCAGCAGCATTTCTGAGGTAGCTGGGCAGGCTTGTCGGTCAGTCTGGTGGTCTTAGATCCAGGAGCTACTGGTGCCTCCACGTCCACACGTTCAGACATCTTTACACAGATGATGTCTACCAGGCGCTCAAAAACCTGACGTACATTGATGTTCTCCTTGGCACTCGCCTCATAGTATTCAAACCCTGCAGGAGACAGGCAAAGGTCACACCAGAAGTCTCCAGTCTGTGGTTGGAAAGCCTGGTTTACCAAACTTTGACCTGTGATGTTTCTGCTGAAAATGCTTCTAGAAATGTTTAGTGGAAGGTCTCTGATAAGGTCTTAGTGGGTCAGTAATTGCTCAAAATCTCTAAAAGTACCACTTGGCATACCTCCAGTCCTCCAGCGATACCATCCTGCAGTTTTCAGGGTTCATTCCCACCAATCCTGTTCAGTCCACTTTAACCCAACTCCAGTCCGTCTGCCTAGTCAAAGTTTGGTTGGTTTGACTCAGAGCAGAGAGACAGAGAACTGGATTTTCAGCCATTTGGTTCAGGGATGTCTCTAAGAGCTGCAGGACAGTATCTTAGGACCTGGTCCCCTGGTTGACTGGCATCAAACTGAAAATCACTGTAAATCATTATAGAGACAATAAAGTATTCAGGAATGCCCTGATAACAGATTATCCTGACTACTGTGAGTTTTTATTTCCTTCTAAAACTAACTAATGCACACCTAGCTGGTCCGCCAGGTGTTTTCCTTTCTCAGGTGGTACCACTCTCTCCACGTCCATGTCACACTTGTTGCCCACCATGATGACCTGGGCGTTGTCCCACGAGTACGTCTTGATCTGGGTGGCCCTGTGGACACAGAGTGACAGCTAGCTGGAAGGGATTCACACCTACTGACATCATGACGCAAGCCAGCATCTGACCAATCCCCTACCAGTCCTGGACCGCATTGAACGACTCCTCGTTGGTGATGTCATACATGAGGATGAAGCCCATGGCTCCTCGGTAGTAAGCCGTGGTGATGGTGCGATAGCGCTCCTGCCCTGCAGTGTCCTGGACACAAACAGGAAATGAAAGGACCATTCAGGTTCTGGTTCTGGTTCTGGTCTAATTCCTGGTGGACATAAATACCTCCAGAGACGAGCTTTCAAGAAGCATCAAGACGCGCCGTCTGAACCAGCAGCCCCGCTCCCAGACCAAACTAATGGAACCCAGAGCTAAATGGAGAGTAAAACACTTCTTCCTCATTTCTCTGAGGAAGAAGAATGCAGCTGAACTTCCTGCTGCAGCGTCATGGTGATGACTAAAGCTCCCATGATGCTCTCCACCAGGAACGACTGCAGCTGCTCCACACATCTGAGGATTCAGTCTATTTTTACTCCTCACAGGACTGAATCAGTTACACACACACACACACACACACACACACACACACACATCCCTGCATATCTGCTGGGTCTCAATGCGTTCAGCCTCACACGTGTCCCTTTAATTATCTCCAAAATGACGCCGTTTGAGTCTGTTTTTGTCTTTATCTCTGTGTGCGAGGCAGTAGGGAAGTGAGCATGAAGACTTGTTGCCATGGCAACAACATACCTACCGAAAGACCAGCACAGCAGGGAGCACGTCTGTCACAGCAGAACACCATGTCTCAATCCAGAGGGCTGGTGGTTCCTACAAACATGTCTGTTCCTACTGATGGTACTAATGACGGTTCCTACTGAAGGTTCCAACTGAAGGTTCCTATTGAAGGTTCCTACTCATAGTTCCTACTGATGGTTCCTACTAAATGTTCCTATTGAAGGTTAGTACTGAAGAAGGTTCCTACTGAAGGTTCCAACTGAAGGTTCCTATTGAAGGTTCCTACTAAATGTTCCTACAGAAGGTTCCTACTGAAGGTTCCTACTCATAGTTCCTACTGAAGGTTCCTACTGAGGGTTCCTATTGAAG
Source organism: Poecilia latipinna (assembly GCF_001443285.1). Taxonomy (NCBI): domain Eukaryota; kingdom Metazoa; phylum Chordata; class Actinopteri; order Cyprinodontiformes; family Poeciliidae; genus Poecilia; species Poecilia latipinna. The sequence continues at coordinate 50,567 of NW_015113734.1, forward strand.
GTTCCTACTAAATGTTTCTACAGAAGGTTCCTACTGAAAAAGGTTCCTACTGAGGATTCAAACTGTATGTTCCTATTGATGGTTCCTACTGAGGTTCCTACTGGAGGTCCCTACTGAGTGTTCCTACTGATGGTTCCTCCTGAAGGTCCCTACTGAGGGTTCCTACTGATGGTTCCTACTGAAGGTTCCTACTGAGGATTCCTACTGAGGGTTCCTACTGATGGTCCCTACTGATGGTTCCTACTGATGGTTCCAACTGAAGGTTCCTATTGTAGGTTCCTACTGATGGTTCCTACTGAGAGTTCCTACTAAATGTTCCTATTGAAGGTTCCTACTCATAGTTCCTACTGAAGGTTCCTACTCATAGTTCCTACTGAAGGTTCCTACTCATAGTTCCTACTGAAGGTTCCTACTCATAGTTCCTACTGATGGTTCCTACTGATGGTCCTTACTGATGGTTCCTAGTCCTCCTTTCCCTATTCATTCTGGAGTCCCTCCCATTCAGCCTATGGCTGCACTCCATCCCGAAGCTCCGCCCATCCAACATGCAACCCCGCCCAACCAGTCAGAAGCTCCTCCCTGTTCAGGATTAAGCTCCACCCCATCCTCACCCAGATCTGCAACTTGATCCTCTTGTCGTTACGGTAAACGGTCTTGACCTTGAAGTCGATGCCGACGGTGCTAACGAAGGAGTTGCTGAAGGAGTCATCGGCGTAGCGGAACAGGAAGGACGTCTTCCCAACGCTGCTGTTCCCGATGATTAGCAGCTTGAACATGTAGTCGAAGTTCTGGTCGGAGCCGTCCCGCTGGCCATAGCGCTGGTCTGCCTTCGCCATCTGGTGGCGCAAGAGGACAAGTCACATGACCGCCAGCATGATGGCCACTTCTACCAGGCATAACATTACGACCATCGAGCGGTCACCGATTACCTGGCTCACACCTGCCAGCAGCAGAACTTCCTGTTTCCCAGATTAATGAAGGAAAACTGGTCAGAACTGCTGATGATTTTGATGCCGGGACAGGAAGTGGTCGGTCTGGAACAGGAAATGGTCAGACTGGCATCTGGTGTGGGTTGAGCTGGTTCCTGAGGAGGAAGGTCCAGTTGGACCTCATGTCAGGAAAGTTGTCCTGTGTTTGGTTGTAGAGGCAAACCCTGGAACATTTCTCAACCAAACCAGACCAATCAGCCAAGAGAACCTCTGACCTTTGACCTCAACCAGACACCCAGTTGGAGGGCCCGAGATGGAGCCCTGAGGGGCCCCACCGAGAGACCTAGCAGAGGAACTCCAGCTGTTGGTGAAACCAGAACCAGAACCATGAACACCTGAGGATAATTGTCTCGTCTGATTGGACCCTGAGCTCAGAGCTCCACTGGTGGACCTGATGCTTACACGCTTGCAACCAGGCAACCAGCAGGAGATGTGCAGATGTTCCTGCAGAAGCGTCAGATGAAGAACATTTGTCTCGTGGATTCCAACCGTCATGGAGTCCAGAGGTTCTGACTTGGAGGTTCTGATGATTTTGGAGGTTCTGACCCACACCAGAACCGTACTGCCATCATGTGTCCTTTAGGTGAAACTCCGGTCATGTGACTGAGCAGTGCCTTGTTGTCATGGGAGTCAGCTGGATCCATCCTATCAGATCCATGACCCGGTTCTGATGCAGGACTCTCAGGAGGTTCTGGACGCTCGGTCCCACCTGAGCACCGTCACCATGGAGACAGGCTCAGCAGCAGCTCAGCGGTCTCTTAGTGAAAACAGGAAGCTGCTTCAGAACCGAGTCCGAACCCGCTGGGTCACTGCGTTTCTGGTTGGGTTCTGCAGCTGGAGCAACTGGACCCATCAGAGCTGGAGGTCACCTGTCCACCACCAACTGGTTCTGGTTCCGGTTCTCTAAACCTAGAGACAGAACGTCTACAGAAGTTCTGATGGGTCAGTTTGATTAGAAGGTTCTGTTCTGGCCCAACAGAATCCCCGGAGTTCTGTTCTGGTTCTGGGCCTGCAAATACCAGAACCCTGCAGAAAGCACCAACAGAACCAACAGAACCGCGACCAGACAGAATCAGATTCTGATCCAGATTGTTTGGATCAGAGAAGATCAGCAGAGAGTCAGACTCCACCCTGGGTTCGGTTCGGTATAGATGTGCGGCGGGCTCACCTCAGCTGGGCGGGTCCGATGCGCGCTCCCTGCAGCAGAATAAAACCCAGAGCGGTTCCGGACCGGAACACGATCAGAACCAGCAGCTCCGCTTCAGCCGAACCGAGTCACTCTCCGCGCGCGCGCGGCTTCACGCGGACCTGCTGAATGGTAAGAGGTGGCAGCCAATCAGAGAGCGGCTCCGTGCCGCGCGCAGTGACTCATGGTTGCTCCGGAGTCCATCTGCGGCACGCGCCCGCGCGCGTGCACGCGGAGCCAGTCTGAAGATAAAATAAAGAGAAATAAAAACAGAAAATGGAAGAGAAAAAAACCTGAGAAAAATAAAGTACAATTTTTTTTAGAAACCTCAGAAACCATGTTAGAAATAACAAACAGGAAATTAACCGAAAAGTCAAGGAGTCTGACTCTGGACTCCATGAAACCGAGACAGAAACAGATCAGACGTACTGGATGGCTTCAGTCCAGATTTAAAGGAAAATGTTTCTGATCAATATCTGGATTATTGATCACACGCTGAGGACAAAAGTGCAGTGAGTCTAACTGAGGGGTGACTGAGGCACCAGCTGTGAGTTGAACATCAGAACCAGGAAGTCCTGATGAAGGTTTCTTTTAAAGGGCCAGTGTCGTGTAAAATCAATTTTTAATCTGTCCATCATGTTTCTCCCTGGAGTGTCGCTTTGATTCTTTCATGTTTGATAAGTCTTTTAATCTCCATGGCAACTGTTCAGCTGGGTGGCCCTAGCCCCGCCTTCAAAAGTGCAGCTCCTCCCCCTCTCAGCTCCTTCAGACTAGCCAGCTGCAGTTAGCAAACAACTGCTGAGCTCACTATAGGAGCTGCTGCTCAGATCAGTGCTGGTAAGAAAATTAAAGGGTTAATAGAGGAGCCATGTTGGGACGACTTCCTGGAGGCGGAGCTTCAGAGAGAGCAGGAGGTTTTTAAGAAACAGAGGCCCAATTTCAAGATGCTAAATCAGGAAGTAAAATTTCTGATATAACATTTTTATAACAACTGAAGGTAACGTAGTTACTTGATTATGCTTAAATAATTTGATAGCATATGTAATTGTATGTTTTGTTTTATATATCTACCTGTGATGTTGTGAAGCACTTTGCTCAGCTGAGGTTGTTGTAAATGTGCTATAAAAATAAGCTTTGACCTGGAAAACATATAATTATGCTTCTTTAAGGTGTAGAATTATTATAATTATTGTAATTATAGAATATTATAAACCAATAAAAAAACTATTTAATGCAGAAATTATGGGCTGAAGGAAAAGTATGTTTAATAGCTGCTTAAAGGTTATTTTAAAAATACTTTAAATCTGACAAACGAGCTCGTCCTGTATTTGATGTATATTACATGTATATATTATAAATTATATTATGGATGGATTAGCTGTCATCGTTTTGCCGGTTCTTCTGATCAATCTGGACCTGAACTCATGATGTCACCTTAAGTTGTTCCTGAACGCACCATGCAGAACGGAACAAAACCTCAGCTGGTTCTGGACCCATCAAAAGCTTCAGGTCTTGTGTGAAATTCTGCCCCCCTGTGTCGGGATCGCGCACTGCAGCCAGAGAGGATCCGACCATTTCCACGGCGCTTCTGATCGATTTATCGGTAAAACAACTCATATAATCATGTCAAGATTGTAACTTTCAGTTTAATCAGCAACTAACAAAATGGTAAAATAAATAAACGAGATCTTCTTACACCGTTTTGTGTTGTTTTTTAATCGCCAAGAGAATCGGTCTGTTTCCAACTTTTGTCACTTAAGCCTGACAATTAAAACCAAACACAGGTTTCCAACACGTTGTGTGTATTTATGATCTTTCATTGCTGATATAAGAGGATGGAAGCTGCTAGTGTAGGCTTTGTGGAAAATCCCGTTATAATGTAAAATATGACAGATTACTGAATAAAAGACATTTCTACATCCTATTACACAAAACAATCTTTGAGAATTCGGAAACAGTTGGGAATATTTCAGCTGCCAGAAATAAGCTATTCCCCTGTTCAACGCTCTTTGGAGGGGAACGGATATTTCAGGCAGTTAAAATATATGGTTCCCCCCTCATAACTTTGGCAAATAATGATGAATTACCAAAATCACGGGATTTATTGTTGATAAAAAGATGAATAAGCACAGTTAAAGACTTGCCAGTGAATTAATTTGTTCCCATGTTACACGGAACCCCAGGGGTTAACCCTTCCCCCACGGGGAAGACCCAGGACACGCTGGAGGGACTGTCTCTTGGCTGACCTGGGAACGCCTTGGGGTTCCCCCAGAGGAACTGGAAGAAGTGGCTGGGAGAAAGAGAAGTCTGGGCCTCCCTTCTGAAGCTGCTGCCCCGCGACCTGACCCCGGATGAAACGGAAGAAAATGGATGGATGGATGGATGTTAGAGGGAGAACAGATGTCTATGGTCAGACCCGCCTCTCTGGCTACAGTGCGCGCTCCCGACACAGGGGGGCAGAATTTCATAGGGGGGCAGACAAGGTCGGTTCCCTAACATTAATGAGCTATAATCTGAGCCGCTTCCTGTCGCTGAGTGGCGCTGTTTCCGCCTCCTGCCGCAGAAGAAGAACGCGGAGCGCGCTGATTGGCTGCAGTCGGGGGCGTGCAGCGGAGAGCACAGATGGCGGCGGTGACCAGAGGATCCTTCAGCGCTCTCAGAGTTCTGGTGAGGAGAAAACCGAACCGGAACCACGCCGAAACGAACTTGAACCACACTGGAACCCAACCAGGCCGCTTTGCTTTTTAGCGCCTGCGCGGCTGACGCTAAAAGCTGCTGGTGACGCAGGCGTTACGTCACTACGGTGCTAACTGAGGCTAAATGGATTGTGATGGTATGGATCCGGGTCGGTTCCGTTCTGGAGCAACGGACAGCGGGTTCTGTCTTTCCCGAACCGAACCGGTGGGCTCCCCTGAGCTGCTGGTTCCGGTAGAATCCAGGGTTGATGGTGCGTTCATGTTCTGTCAGAGATTCTGCTGCTGACGGCTCGGTCCAGTTGGATCCCAGTCTGAAGAAAGCCGCAGCTGTTGGTCATAATGTTCTGCCTGCTCTGGGACTGGGAGAACATTATCTGACAGGTCTGTTCCTGTTTCTATGAACAGTGGTCACTCTGGTGCTGGGATGCCCCAGGGTTCAGGTTTGGGCCCACTCCTCCTTCTATGCGCCCACTGGGCCTTATTTTAAATCGCTACAGTATCGTCTCATACCATGTGTATGCTGACGATATTCACATATATTGTTCATTTCCATCCTCTGAATTGTATAAATTGACTGAACTCAGTAACTGCCTGTCTGGCACTAAAATCTGTCTGAATGACAACCACCTCAGGCAGGACCGAGACGCTTATCGTAGCTCCTGGTGATAAAATCACAGAAATCAGGAAGCATCTTGGGTTTTTAAACCCTGGGAACAAAAATAGCCTCAGAAATCTGGGCGTTCTGTCATTGGACAATCATTGCAAACTGTTAGTTGGCAACTGATTTGACCATTTAAGGAATATTTCGAAGCTGCGAGCCATTTTATCACATGATGAGTTAGAAAGTCTGTCCATTTTTATTTCTTCTCGTTCAGACTTCTGTAACGGCCTTTTAGTGGCTCTGAGTGAATCCTCCATGGCTGCAGCCGGGCTTTGAACCAGAACCCACAGAACAGATCACATAACTCCGGTTCTGGCCTCTCTGCTCTGGCTCCCGGTGTATTGTAGGACTCACTTTACAGCCAGGAGACGTGTTGATGTTCAATCTACCCGATGGAGGAATTTAATACCTATAATTTTAGTAGGTATAAGCTGGTTTAGGGGTTTTGTTGTGAGGGTCCGGGTAGTTTCTGGAATTTTTCTCTCCAAGATTTTCCTGAGGCGGTCCAGAGGAAAATGTTCTGAGGTCCATTTGAGATCAGGAGCAGATTGTTGTTTCTAACTGACCCTTTAATCACATCCCACTGAACGCCAGTTCCGGTTCTGACCTGGTAACTGTGGTTCTGGTTCTCTCTGCCAGCTGACCCAGCAGTACCGCCGGAGGAGTTTTAGACCCCAGAACCTGAGGCTGAGCAGAACCGAGCCGGTGCCGTCCAGATGGGCCACGTCGCTGCAGACGTCTTGCAGCAGGACGCTGCACACCGCCATGGGTAAGTCCAAACCGGTTCCGGTCTTGGCCATCCCCCGTCCTGGAGGATGCAGTTGCTATGGTGACCTACAGCCACAAGAACAGCGGCTGATGGCGTCTGTGTCCCGCAGCGCGACACCGACCCGTGGTCCAGTTCAAGCTGTCCGACATCGGAGAGGGCATCATGGAGGTCACGGTCAAGGAGTGGTAGGAACCAGGCCCGGTTCTGCTGGGCCGCAGCAGCATTCGTTAGCTTTTATTAGCTTCTGATTTCATTAGTTCCCACTAGCTCCTGTTGCCTTCCTTTAGCTCACATTTGACCTCTTTGAAGTCATGTGACCTCCTGACCAGCCCCTCCACCTGGTCTCACCTGTCTCAGGTACGTGAAGGAGGGGGACAGGGTGTCTCAGTTTGACAGCATCTGTGAGGTCCAGAGCGACAAAGCGTCCGTCACCATCACCAGCCGCTACGACGGCGTCATCAGGAGGCTGTACTACGACGCCGACGCCACCGCCCTGGTGGGCAAGCCACTGGTGGACATTGAGACAGAGTCTGCATCAGGTGAGGTGGCGCCGACAGTTCCGCCCGGTCCCATCCGTCCCATCAGGACAACTAGTCTCTGACGTCCGTCCCCCAGAGCTGAGCCAGGAGGATGTGGTGGAGACGCCCGCCATGGCCCATGAGGAGCACACCCACCAAGAGATCAAAGGTCACAAGACCCAGGCCACGCCCGCCGTCCGCCGCCTCGCCATGGAGAACAACGTGAGTCTGTCCCCAGGTCCCTGTCCATCATGTCTCTGTCCATCGTGTCCGTCCCGTTGTTCCTGAGCCGACCGGGCGGTGGCAGCTCTGACCGCCAGATGATCCAGAGATGGACCTGAGGAGTCTGTCCGCGATGGACAGGTGGACAGAAGGTCCAGAGCAGGTATGTGATGTCTCTGCTGCGTCCCCTCAGATCAAGCTCAGTGAGGTGGTGGGGACGGGGAAGGATGGACGCATCCTGAAGGAGGACATCCTGAACTTCCTGGCCAAGCAGACCGGCGCCATCTTGCCTCCAGCTCCTCTCTTCCAGGAGATCCAGACGCCAGGCCCCGCCCCCGTCGCCGCACCACCCCTCAGCGCCCCAGCTGGGGTCAGACCTCCACCTGCGACCCCCAGACCCGTCTTCACCGGGAAGGATGTGACGGAGCCACTCAAAGGTCAGACCCGTTGGACCAGTACCGGGTCATGTGACGTCAGCTGGATCATGTCAATCAAATCAATCAATCAAATTTGATCTGTACAGCAGATTTCAGCAGGAAGACATTTCAAAGTGCTTTTCATCATAACAAACACAAAAACACAAAGTCATGTAGCGTTGAATCAACCATCAAAACATGACATTAAGTCGATGCCATCAATAAATTCATAATTAATCACGTTTCAAATAAAACTAACCAGGTGGATTTTAAGTTGAGATTTAAAGGCTCTCAGTGTTTCAGCTGTTTTACAGTTTTCTGGAAGTTTGTTCCAGATTTGTGGTGCATAGAAGCCGAATGCTGCTTCTCCTCGTTTGGTTCTGGTTCTGGGGATGCAGAGCAGAACCAGAACCAGAACCTGAGGGTCTGGCAGGTTGATTCAACAGCAGCAGATCTTTAATGTGTTGTGGTGCTAAACCGTCCAGTGATTTATAAACTAACAGGATTTTACAGTCTGTTCTCTGAGCTACAGCTGTAGGACTGTAGATCTGGTCTTATGTCTCCATCTTCCTGGTTCTAGTCAGAACAGCAGCAGCAGCTTCTGGATCAGCTGCAGCTGGAGGATCGATTTGGTGGACAGACCTGTGAAGACGCTGCTGCAGGAAACAATGAGACTGAAGATAAACGCCTGGATGAGTTTCTCTGTGTCGCGCTGAGACATTCCATGTTTGTCTGCAGGTTTCCACAAAGCCATGGTGAAGACGATGACAGCGGCGCTGAAGATCCCTCACTTTGGTTACGGTGACGAGGTCGACCTGAGCCGATTGGTTCTGCTGCGGTCTGAACTGAAGCCGGTCGCTGAGAGACGCGGCGTCAAACTCAGCTACCTGCCGTTCTTCATCAAGGTGAGCGGATAGCTCAGACCGCAGCTGGTTCAGGGTTGAACAGCGATGTTGTGATTGGCTGAACTCTCCCTCAGGCCGCCTCCCTCAGCCTGCTTCACTTCCCCATCCTGAACTCGACGCTGGACGAAGGCTGCCAGAACATCACTTTCAAGGTGAGGCGGTCAGCAGGGCCCGTGTGGCAACGCATTACTGACTCGGCTACATGTTGCTGACGCGGCGTCTCGGCAGGCGTCCCATAACATCGGCGTTGCCATGGACACCAGCCAGGGCCTGCTGGTCCCCAGCGTGAAGAGCGTCCAGCTGCTCAGCGTCTTCCAGGTGGCCCAGGAGTTGACCCGGCTGCAGGCGCTGGGCGCCGCCGGCCAGCTGGGGACGGCCGAGCTGAGCGGGGGAACCTTCACTCTGTCCAACATCGGATCGGTGAGTCCGCCGGGCTTCCCGACCCGGTCCGACCCGGTCTGACCGCTCTGTGTTTCTGTCTCAGATCGGAGGGACGTACGCCAAGCCGGTCATTCTTCCTCCAGAGGTCGCCATCGGAGCTCTGGGGAAAATCCAGGTTGGTTCCAGAACCAGCTCCAGAACCGAACCCGTTCCAGGTCTGCACGAGTGTTGGTCCAGACCGGGGTCAACCCTTCAGTAGGGGTCACGTGAAGGTCACATGGAGGCCCTGAGCGCCCTCAGCTGGAGGCAGAACGTGTCAGTAAAACTATTCCAGCTGCAGGCGACGAAAATGAAAACCTGACTTGATTTAATAATCGTTCAGGAAACAGTTCTCAGTTTTCAGCCACAGTTTAAATTCGCGGTTCTCAATGTGGGCGGT
>NW_015113734.1:64358-74001 GCF_001443285.1 Poecilia latipinna
ATAAAACGGTGAATGATCTGATCCTACCAGCCAGGTGAGACCAGGTGTTCCTGATCGGCCAATCAGAGTGAGGATCCATCCAGGGGGGATTCTGATTGGTTCTCTAGGATTAACTGGTGTTTCCTTCCAGGTTCTGCCGCGGTTCGGCCCAGACGGTCAGGTGAAGGCGGCCCACATCATGAAGGTGAGCTGGTCGGCGGATCACCGCCTCATCGACGGCGCCACCATGTGTCGCTTCTCCAACCTGTGGCGGGAGTACCTGGAGAACCCGGCCAGCATGGTTCTGGACCTGAAATAGACACTTGTACCATGAGCCCCGGGGAGGCCGGCCCCTCGGGCCCACGGCCCCGCCCATCCCACGCCTTCACTTCCTGTTTGTGTCTGAGGCCTTCCTGTCGCTCCGTAGCTTCCTTGTTGCCTTTGAGCAGGACCCTGGGGGGCGGTTACCATGACAACCAAGTAGACGCCGGGAGATCCAGAACCATCCGGCAGGTTCCTCACAACCACAGGTTGTGACCAGCTGACCTTTCAGGCTCCGCCCCTCCTCCTGTAGCACTGGAGCTACTGGGCGCCGCGTAACCGTGGTTACGGGTGGCGTCCCATGTCGGTCCTTCATGTCCCGCGTGTCTTTGGCACTGCCCCGGGTCAAAGGTCAGCTGCAACGTCTGGCCCGGTGGCTCTGGAGGGCCGCAGTCGGACCTGGTTTGGCTCAACGGGTCGGGAGCCGGGCCGGTTCAGAACCAGAGCGTCTCCTGATGATGGGGTGGTCGGTGTCGCCGCCCTGCTGGCGGCTCCAGGGTCCTGCTCCGGTCACAGTCATGTAAACCTTTTCTATGTTTAGTGGGAAGATCTCAATAAAGCTGCTGAAAACACTTCCTGTCTGGTTCTGGTCCAATACGGTTCTGGTCCAACAACAAGGAGACACCAGTCTTACACAGACACAGTCTTGAACACATTCCTACAGGAAGCAGCTGCAGTCAGATCCTTTCGGGTCACACGGCAGCCGGGTCACGTGAACCAGACTGCCGGGTCACGTGACCCGCACTATTCTTGGCCAACAGATCGGAGGTCGGGTTGCAGCATGAAGGACGGCGGCAGAGCTCCAAGGTGAGAATCAGAATTTTACTAACAGTCTGGTTCCAGAACTGGCCAACCGGTCTCTGGTTCTTCAGAGATCCAGATAAAACAGCCTCCTGGTACCGGAGGTCCAGTTTAAAACTGGGTCACAGAAGCTTAGCTGCTCACATTTCCAGCAGTTTGTGGTTGTTAAAGGGCCAGAATCACGTAAAACCTTTCCTTCATCTTTTTAAGAGTTGCGTTGATTCAACCTCCCAGTTGTTAAACACCTGGGTGGACCTAGCCCCGCCTTCAAGACGCAGCTCCGCCCCACTCAATTCCTTCACACTAGCCAGCAGCAATTAGCAGTGACTTCTAGCATGATGCAATGTCAGTAACGTGTCTATATGATGAGGAAGCAAATGAGCCGATCAAACATATTTAATTTTAGTTTCATCAACAAGACTCAGTTTCTGAATCCAGATTCAATGATCAGCTGATTGCTGGGAGGGATTGGTTCCGCCTTGCAACCAATCACTGTCAGCCCTAGCAACAGGGTCATCCCTTCACTGAGACAGGAGCTTCTGTCTCCTCTGTCATTCTCAGTAGCTCAATAAATCTCTGATTTGGGACTGGACTGGGAGCAGTGGGAGAATCCTGCAGCCTAGTTCTCAGCCCCATAGACATGAATACGTAGACGCCTCATTGAGCGACTGGCTCGTTGCTGCTATACGTCACAACATCTGCCATATTGAATGTGATCTATGTGCCAGTAAGCTAGTACAAGTGTACTGAACAAAAATATAAAGGCCCATGTCAGATATTGTTGCCATGTGGAGGTAACAACTGTAAATGAGCATTTGCTGACATTTTATTGTACCAAAGAAATATTTATCTTGGTTTGTGTATAACATTTAATTCAGCTTGCTGTCAGTGAGCATCACTCAGTGAGTTATTTACTCAGTGCATTGTGGGACATGTCCACTGGGTAGATGAAAACAATTGGACAATAAAAGGCCCCAACACGTCACATGATGTCTCCAGTCATAAAGCCTCAGATGTTCTGTGGAGCCGTTGGCGTGTTGGATGCAGGACGTCCAGCAGAGCAGCAGCTCTGGTATCGGACCGCCGGCCGTTTCAGAGCTGGTTTCTGCAGATCCTCCTCATCCTCGTCTGACCGACTCCAGATCGTCCATCGGAGGATCGGCTCAGACCAGCGACACACAGCTGATCGGTCTGAACAACAGACGCATCAGACTGTCTGTGACCGCTACGGGAAGCCGACTGGGTCAGAATCAGACTCCTCATCCTGACCCCGATCATGACTGTCAATCCGCTACAAACGGCCGAACCACAATGATATCAATGCCGATATGAAGATCAGTAATTACTGAAAATATAGTTTGAGTTTCTCTATATATTGTGTATCCCAAATGTTCATAAAACTCTTATATTTGACTCGGGGCTTTATATGTTTGTTCAGTGTAAATGGACTGAACTTTATAAAGCATCGTTGTACAAAGTATTTTAAGGTAATGCTCATTAACACATTCTGTCACACCTCAATATATTTGGGAATTAAAGAAAGTACTAAAGACAACATTTTTAACTTTTTGATGTGATTAATTGTTTAAAGACACTGTTTATATTTTATACAGCTGATTCTGATCAATCCTTTTTATATTGACATTAATGAAGATGCACTGGAGTGTTTTCATGAACATAAAAACACACAAAAAGAAAAAAGGTGTACATTAAAATACAGATTTATTTATACTGCCAACACCGGACACAGGCTGCTGGTCAAACTGGGAGCAGTCCAGTGACGTCCTGGTTGCTAAAGCCAAAGACAAAAGACTAATTATCTAACAGTGTAACAGAAAATTACATCCTGATTCCTTCACATTTTGAAAAAACATACATTTTTAACATATTGGGGGATTGACTTGCAGCATCTTTACAACATGGAACCAGCAGTTTCTCACCAGTTCACTCTCATTAGAAAAACTACAGAGTATGAAAGTTAGCTAACAAAATTATAACCAGAGTGGTTCCTTTGGCCCAGTTATTTAGGGGGGAAATATTTCTTGGTTGTGTAGAAGCTAGATTAGATTATAGCTATAAAGTCAAGAAATTCTGCTCATAAAATTACGTTATTATTTTCTCTCATTCTTACCTGTGAAATTAAATGCTAATGGGTCCAGTGTTCACTGTAAAACGATTGAAACAAGTCTACGCAGCACATGAAGTATGGAGCTCCCATCGCTCTACGGCCACATTCAAAATGGCGGCGACAACGTAGAAGTCCAATGAGGCGTCGGTGCAGAAAACCGGCCCCAGCCTCCATGGGGCCCCAGCCTCCATGGGGCCCCAGCCTAATCTGGTTTTGGGGCCCTCTAGTTCTGCTAACCGTGTGGACCGGCTGCAGTCAGCAGTCCGATCATCAGGTCATTCACACACCTGCTATAAGCTGATTGCATCTCTGGATGTTTACATTATATACATGTATAATATACGACACATTTATTGGCCAACTGGTTTATCAACCAGTCGATTTCTGGGAGCCGATTTCCTTAATTTTGGGGAATCGTAATCGGCCAATACTTACATGTGAAGCTGATCTTCATCAGCAAAGGTTATGACTCAGCCTCTGTCCTCTTCTGCTCTGCAGTGACAGGTTTGACTGGCAGACCAACAGGTCTGAACCTTTACAGTTAACAATATTCACCCACTGTGGAAACTCAGCGACTTTCTTGCTACATTTAGCAACATTTCAGACAAAAAACTTCATATCAGCCAAAACCAAAATCAGCAGCTCAGGCTTTTTAAAGATCGGTAACCAGGGATCGGCCAGAAAACTGCAGTCGGTGCAGCGCTACACACATGCATGTCATTCTGTGATTAAATTCATTTATCTAAAGTGTAACTCCAACAGCTAAACATGTAATTTATACCAGGTGAGTCTTTCTCCCTCGAGAATCTGGACCGGTACCGGTACTGGACTGATTCTGGGCCTTCAAATGATTTTAATAGAAGTTTTACTTAACTTAGAAAAATAATGTTTGTTTTAGCCACAAAATGCTTCTGATCAGCAGCAAACAGCAAATCCCAACTACAGCACAGAGCAGCTCATCCATGTAGCCTGACGTAGAAACATTTAGCTAGACAATGTCAGACAGTGAGAAGTTTTAATTATTGTTATCAAACCTTATCAAACTCGGCGTTTTGAAGCCAAAACTACCTCAGAAATATACAAAACCACCATAAGAATCAACTCATTTAAATTTTAAACTCAGTTTCACATTACATCACCACGGCTCATTAAAACAAACCTTTATCTTGGCTTTTTTATATTATTCCTCCTTCTTTTCTCCCTCCCTGAAGGATAAGTCCTTTTGTGAGACATTGTTTTGCTAACTTAAGGCCCTTAGTGGCCTTGGGGCCCTAAGCAGCTGCTTAGTTTGCTTATCCCTTGGTCCAGCCCTGCATCAACGTAGTTGTATCTGTGCTCAGCCCGTTCAGAGATTCTTGCTGATTTTCCGTTTCAGGTTCACTCATCACAGTATTTAAACTCGACATAACCCTAAGCACCAAAAGGGAGTTTAAACTCCCAAACAGGTGTTCTGACTATCTGCCATACCTGTAAATCCAGCATACCTTATGGCCGCCAGGAATCTTGGGCCCTCTGACAAAAAAATAGTTTGGGCCCCCCGCACAGCTGCTGTTACAATGTTTTGAGTCTATTTGACCCATGAAAAGCGTCACAATTTTAAAGGCTTGTGGTCCAATACTGATACTAGCACAATATTTACAGTTCATGAATTTAACATCCAACAGTCCACATGCAGTATGTAAGTAGGCTGCTTAAACTTTTTCTATTAGATACTGAAATGTCTCCCCATGAGCAACAGTCAAAAGCAACATGCTAAATACACATAAAGCAATCCAGACTTCTCAAAAAATGCTATGTAGTTGCATTTTATGCAAGCTGCAGTATGTAACTTTAATTAAAAAAATTTTTTTCTCCATATTTGTTAAAGCTGTCATCATATCGTGACAGTTTATGAGACAGATAATCTGTGAAAACAATCAATCTCCTCCATCTCCTTCCTGAATTACTATTACTGGTTAAAGTAATGCACCGTTCTGACCAAAACAACCAATCAGAACCACTAGGACGCTCTTAGCTCTGTTCATTCACTCACTGCTAAATGTGCTAATGGTGGAGAAACAATTATTACAAGAAACCATTTGTCTGCCGTCATTGGTAGCTATGCTAACTAGACTGAGCATTCACAGTTTGAATCTGCACAGCTCTGTGCTATGCTAGCTGCAGCACAGCACAAATCAAGGGGGAGGAAGAATGAGCAGCATCACATGAGATTGTGATTGACAGCACTAAAACTCTCCTTCCACTGACTGGTTGTTTCTAGAGAACCATGGGAGAAGGCAGAGGAAATAGATTTTTCACAGATTACCTCTCATACCATACTGTCAGGACATAATGACAGTTTTAACAAATATGTGAAAAAAATATTTATGTAAAAGTTACTGCAGCTTTAATTTCACTCAGGAGGGGACGGGTCAGGAGGGATGTGGGTTAGAGCTGCTGCTGACTGACTCGTCTGTTGGTAAGTGGTAAAAGGTACAGGGAACAAGTTAAATATATGAATATGTTGGTAATTGTTTTCCTTAATTCATTAAATGCTAGTGAAAAGGAGGCAAACAGTAGTTTGTAGCTAAGCTAATTATGCTAAATGGTTGATAATTTCACACAGTCTACTCACCTCTCTTGGAGAAAAACTGGGTTATAAATTACACTCTTGCCTTTTTCTCTCTCTCCCTCTCCCTTTTGTTTTTGAAAACCTGATTTTATAACTTTTCCTAGCAGCATAGTAACCGCCACAGTCGCCGCTGCATTCAGCTGCAGCTTCTACTGACTGTAGCTCCATAAGTCACTGTTAAGCTCCAAGCAGGAACGAACCATTTAACGCAGATAGGGGGGTTCAGGGCAAAAATGGATGTGTGTTTTTTGGTCTGGGAGGGGCAACATTAAATTTTTACTCCTAAAAAAAATCTTTGAAAATACAATATGATTAATTTTGTATTTGACAGGACCCCAATTTTTATTTTATTTTATTTCTATGAACAAAATATAAGTAATTAAATTGTGGAGGGCCCCCTGCTGGTCAGGGCCCCTAGAATCGTCATCACTTTTCACCCCTTAACCGCGCCCCTGCCTTATGGTAATGCACATGCGCACATCGATGTTACGTCACATACTGTCCTCCTGCGTCCTCAGCAGAGGTTGAGGAACACGTCCAGAGGTCAGAGGTCGTCCTGCGCGCCGTGACATCATGGTGGGCGTGGTGGCGTGTGGCTCGGTGAGCTCCATCAAAGCTCTGTGGGAGACGCGGATCCAGAGACGGAGAGAGGAGGAGGAGGAGAGGAGGAGACCGTCCAGGGGCGGGGCCACAGGCAGGTTAGACCCCGCCCACTCATTCCTATTGGTTGATATTATCATTGGTTTAATCCCGGTCATTCACACCCAGCGAGCAACGTCAGGTGGTTGTCATGGTAACAGAGTTATGAAGTCTTCAGCTCTGAGTCCTGTTTGTGTTCAGAATCTGCCTGAACTGGGACCAGTATGGCTCCACATACTGGTTCCAGTTCATAAGCTCGTCTGCATAAGAACTAGATCGGGCCGGACCAGGAGAATGGTGTTCAGAACCAAACTGAGATCAGAGGTTCTTCAGAACCAGGATCTAACTGCTGCGACCCGTTCTGGGCCAGGCTGAGCGTCCGGGTCTGGGAGGACCGGGCGGTTCTGGCCCGCCTCAGGGAGAAGCTGCAGACAGAAGATGGACGGCTGGTTCTCCGGATAGAACAAGAGGAGTGGAAGGTACCGCCCAGGGACCGTCCCAGTTTGCTGGTCCAGAACGTCCTGTTGACCCGTATGTGTTTGTCTCAGAACCTGCCGGCGTGTCTGGTTCGGTTCGTCCAGGTCCAGGAGTGGCAGATCCACAGAACCGGCCTGCTGAAGGTTCCGCCATTCATCTGCAGCTTCCAGAATCTCTTGGTTCTGGACCTATCCCGGAACGCCATCACCGAGATTCCGCAGCAGATCGGTGAGCACCGACTGGGCCCAGTTGACCCATTCTGGGTCTATCCAGCCCCGGCCTCTGAACAGCTGTCGTGACCCGGTTCTCGTCTCAGGGAAGCTGACCCGGCTCAGAGAGCTGCTGCTGAGCTACAACCGGATCCGAGTCGTTCCTGAAGAACTCGGTGGCTGTGAGAGTCTGGAGAGGTTGGAGCTGGCCATGAACCGGGACCTGAAGGAGCTCCCAGACCAGGTACCATTCCAGGTCCCGGACCAGGTACCAGTCCAGTCTGGGTCCGGTCCAGTTGACCCATCTCTGTCGGTCTCCAGCTGAGGAACTTGGTGCGGCTGCAGCACCTGGATCTGTCCATGAATGACTTCGTCTCCCTGCCAGATTGTGTCGTTGCCCTGCCGGCGCTGCAGTGGCTCGACATGGGGGGCAACCGCCTGCAGCAGCTGCCTGACGACATCCACAGGTATCCACACACCTGCCCTCCGCCCCCATGTGGACCAGTGGACCAATGGGACGTGTCTGTCCTCAGGATGCAGATGCTGCAGACGCTGTGGCTGCAGAGGAATGAGCTGCAGATCCTGCCAGAGAACATCAGCAGGATGTCCAGATTGGACACGCTGGTCCTCAGCAGCAACAGGCTGAGGGACATCCCATCCCTGATGGAGGACATGACCAACCTCAGGTACACCTGTTCATCTGTCTCAGTTGATTGATTGTCCCTGAAGATGTCAGCGCTCCAACAGCCGGATCAAACAAACAAAAGCCGTCTTCAGCTGAAGCCTCTAGACGAGCCACACATTTGGTTCAGCTGTTGGAGACGAACATGTCCAAGACCTACAGGTCCCCATGAGACAACAAGGACGGTTCTGAGCTGCTCCAGAACCACAACTGACAACAAGCCATCAGTTTGGCAAAATAAATAGAATTTCTAAAAATTGTCAAAGTGTCTGAGAATTGTTGAGGAAAATTGAATATTTTTAGTGTTTAATACAGTTAATCATACAACATGTGAAACAGGTGTATTGAGCATGGTTATTTTGAACAAAATTCTTAATTTAGAGTAGGTTTGTCTTAATGATTTAATCTAAAACTATTGATGGGTAAGTTCTCAACTTACAGGAGGAATGATAGAGATCTGAAGGGAGCTTTTAGTGTTTGGTTATCAGAGGCCATAAAATTAGCATCTGCAAGAAGGCAGCTTCACTTGGATGAGCAGGAGAGAAGTTAGCTCTGTTCACAGAAGGACATAAAAGTTTTCCAAACTAGCATCTGGGATGGTGAAGACTGGTGAAAAAAACTGAATACAACATAGAATATCTAAAACCGCTATCATAAGACATTTTTCTTAGTTATTAACAGCATGCTCTGTTGAAAATAGTCTAATCCAGTGGTTCCCTAACTTTTTCTCCTGCCCCCCTATGGTTTGCAAATAGGTGTGTGTGGGAGGTTTCTACTTCTTATGGGGGCAAAATGAATGTATGTAGCTGAACATAGACATCGGTAGCCTACAGGCTACTTGTTAACAAGCTTAAGGTTCTGTATTAATATTAGCTAGTCATCCTTTAGCTAACTTTACCTTTAGCTAACTAGGTAAAGTTAGCTAAAGGATGACTTTAGCTAACTTTACCTTTAGCTAACTAGGTAAAGTTAGCTAAAGTCATCCTTTAGCTAACTTTAGCTAACTAGGTAAAGTTAGCTAAAGTCATTCTTTAGCTAACTTTACCTTTAGCTAACTAGGTAAAGTTAGCTAAAGTCATCCTTTAGCTAACTTTACATTCATCCAACAGCTTCACTCAACAGTCGGTTAGTTTGGGGGGAAAACTGTGAAAAGTTCTTTGCGTTTTGCTGGTTTGCTGCCGTGATTCTAACACACCTGTAGCTCCGCCCAGCAGCAGCAGGTCTCCTTCATGCCCACAGGTGGAAACCCAGCGCGAGCGTCGTAGCGCTCATGTTGCGTTTAAAATCGGCTCGGAAAAACAGGTTACCACATGTTAACAACGGATTCAACAGTTTTAACTGCTGATAAAAGTAACAGAGGACACAGATATGGGAGTGTGGAAGCCCCGACTGTATCAAACTGACAGAGGAATAACAGAGAGTTGGCCATTCTAAGGTAAAAACCCAGCGCATACAGCGATCATGTTTTTTTTTCATCGCCCCTAGGGGGCGCGCCCCAGAGTTTGGGAACCTCTGGTCTAATCATAGTTTTAGAATTAATAATTTTAGTTAGTGACTAATTCATTGTGACATTGTAATATCTGCTAGTTTATCAGAATCAACTAGCAGATATTTTCACATCGAAAATATGTGAAAGAAAATGTTTTGTTTAGTATTTGAAAATTGCTCAAGTTTATAGTGAAAGGTTCTTGGAAAATGATTGTGTTAATTCTTATACTCAGGATTGATTCTTTCATTTGATAGGTTAGAAAAAGGAGTTTCACCTCATTCTGCTGACCTTTGTGTTACTTTTAGTT
>NW_015113734.1:76744-81641 GCF_001443285.1 Poecilia latipinna
GGTAGCGCTCATGTTGCGTTTAAAATCGGCTCGGAAAAACAGGTTACCACATGTTAACAACGGATTCAACAGTTTTAACTGCTGATAAAAGTAACAGAGGACACAGATATGGGAGTGTGGAAGCCCCGACTGTATCAAACTGACAGAGGAATAACAGAGAGTTGGCCATTCTAAGGTAAAAACCCAGCGCATACAGCGATCATGTTTTTTTTTCATCGCCCCTAGGGGGCGCGCCCCAGAGTTTGGGAACCTCTGGTCTAATCATAGTTTTAGAATTAATAATTTTAGTTAGTGACTAATTCATTGTGACATTGTAATATCTGCTAGTTTATCAGAATCAACTAGCAGATATTTTCACATCGAAAATATGTGAAAGAAAATGTTTTGTTTAGTATTTGAAAATTGCTCAAGTTTATAGTGAAAGGTTCTTGGAAAATGATTGTGTTAATTCTTATACTCAGGATTGATTCTTTCATTTGATAGGTTAGAAAAAGGAGTTTCACCTCATTCTGCTGACCTTTGTGTTACTTTTAGTTTACAGCAAGAGTCAATCTTTTAAAGTGCTGAATGACAGGAGAACAAATTAGGTCTGGAGATAATATTTACTTCAACTTCCTACAGGATTTAAGTTTCTCTTTGAGGTATCTGAGTAGGGAGAAAACGGGACAGATTCCAGTTTCACAAATATCTGAGAAATGCCCATCTCTGTTTTCCTCTGCTCAGAAAGCCATAAAACAGCAGGAGTTCAGGACAGTTCATGAGGAACTCTGTTCTTTGTTTAGAAAGGGACAGTTGCTCTCAGAATTTGCTGAGGCCGGATACAACTTAAAAGAAAGTTTGAGACAGCTTCCAGTTGGACAAGCAGAGATACGCCTTATTTGAATATATTAAAGAGAAAATCACACCTTTACTATAAACCTTTGTACACAGGAGTAACAAATCAGATTGATGTTTTTGCTTTTGCATCAGCAACTCTCCAAAAACACATCTTTCCCTTTTTTTCTTCTTCTTTTCTATGTCTCAGGTAAATGAATGTCTGTTTTAGTGTGTCTGTGTTGTTGGTGTGATTTTATACGTTTTTTTTTTTGTATAGATATTTTTATTCAGAAGGTTCAGCCATACAAAATCTACATCAAGTGTACAATACTACCTTCTTTTGTTGTGAAAACACTTCAAAAATAAAACCCACTCACTCTGTCCATGTGAAAACAGATGCAGTAATATATTTAACACTTCACATATTTTTGAAAGGCCAGAGTCAAGAGGAAAGAAATTCAACAAAAATATTGAATAAAAATAATAATAAAAAAAGATAAGAATTGAAATAAGACAGTAAAGATCAATACAAGTCAGTCTCTCAGACCTAATCTGGTTAGAAGGTCCAGAAAGAGAGTCCAAATCCGGCTGAACTTAGCCAATGTCCCCGTATCGAGTGAAAACATGTTTCAGGAGTACAGCATGACAACAGTTTGTTGATCCAATGTTTCTGGTTTGGAGGTTCCACAGATTTCCAATTTTTAAATATACACTTTTTTGCTGCAGATGATGCTAACAAAACAGAGTATTTCTTGCAAGGATATAATTTCAAGGACATAACATCTCCAAGTATCCAAATCCTGAGGTCAGCATCTGCAGAAAGCTCACAAACTGCTGCTGTTGTCTGAGTTACATTATTCCAGTAGGTTTTCCAGTGTATGCAGCTCCAAAGCACATGAAGATCCACTACACACATTTTACACCTTTGACATTTGGCAGTGATGTTGGCATTCAGTTTATTCAACCTGTATGGGGTATAATATATGCAGTGTAAAATATTAAATTGAATTTGATATGAATTTAGTAATCTGCTCCAGTTTTTGTCATCGTATTTGGAATCTGACTCCCATTTAGATTTTTTTGGTGTCATAAACTGGTGAGTAATCAAGAACAATTTGTAAACACAAGAAATAAGTCCTTTTGTACGTTTAGTATCTAATCAACATGTTTCAGGAGAGTTTCCTCTGGTTTATTTGGAAATATCTCTGTTTGGCTCTTAATCCAGTGTCTGATCTGCAAATATCTGAAATAATTGTGCCTATGTAAATGTACGACGTGGAGCGTTGATTATCTCTGTGTGGCTTTTGTTTCCACTCATGGAATCACTGAATCCGGGAGGACGAGAGAATAAAACGAACCAGAAGTTAATGATTTTACTCTCTTACAGAATGTAGACGGTAACTCAGGATTAGACAGACTGTCCAACCACAGGACAGACTGTCCAAGTTGGGCAATCTTCAGTGCGTCAGTCTCAGGTTGGTCTCTCATGTCTCGGTCTCATGGACCGATTCTGCGCCGTCTCTTGTGGACAGGTTTGTGAATTTCCGGGACAACCCTCTGATTGTGGACGTGTCTCTGCCTCTGAGGACGGAGGACGGGGAAGACGACCGGGAGATGTTTGGACGGGACTTCATGCTCACCTACATCCAGGAGGCCCGGAAGAGAAACTACGCCGTGCTGAGTGCGCACCGCCTCCACCGTTAGTACTGCTGGTTCTGATGGTACTGCTGGTTCTGGACTCTAACCCTTACTAGTAAACTGGTCTTCAGCTGTAACCGGGTCACCACGGCAGAACCTGACCCACTAACTGGATTAATGGAACCCTCTGACCCAAACATTAACCTCCATGTTGATCACGGTCTAATGGTACCACTAACCGGGCCGGAGGGTTCTGACCAAGGTTTTGATGTTTTTCTGTTATGGACCTTTCAGAGACGGATGAAGACCAGCCCAGACATGACCCGGTTCAGCTTGGTCCCTCTACTGCCTGATTCCGGTGAACCGGATCAGAACCAGAACCCAGTTTGGATCAAGAGACAGAATTGAAACCAGAAACTGGAGCTGATCAAGTTTGACTTTAATAAACGGATTCTGATCCACAGACTGACGCTTTTATTACAGCTGCTGGTTCTGGACAGGAACCAGAACCTAACAGGTCCGGTCCAGCAGGGCGTGAACCAGGCCAGAACCGGGAAAGTCCATCAGGACGAGGGCAGGGCGGTCAGCAGAACGTTCTCCAAGGTCACCTCTGCGTCTATGTAGCCAATCAGACGACTGCTGAAGCCTCTGGTCCGCAGGAAGTCCCGCCTACCGCTGTCAATCAGCAGCTTACAGAGCCGACCCAGATGCTCCCGCTCTGCTGCCGACCAGAACCTGGAGAACCACAGGAGGATGGATCAGTACCAGGAGGTACTGCTGCTCCAGAGCCTCCAGCAGAAATGAAAGCTTTACCTGCTCAGTGCCGCCAGCCGCTCCACTTCTTCATGATCTTCAGCCGCTCCGCTCTGATTGGCCGCTCCGCTCTGACTGGCTGCTCTGCTGTGATTGGCCGGTGGGCCGCAGGTGGCCCAGCTGGACATGCGGCAGAAGGCGGAGAACTCGGTGGGTCCGAGTCCTCTCTGGAGGAAGAACTGCTGACCCACGTAGTGACGCCACTCACAGCGGTGGTGGCAGCATAACGCCACGGCCAGGCCCAGAACCGGACCAGTACCAGAGCCAGGCTCTGGCCCTCTGAGGCGCTTGGGAAGTGGCTGGGTGTCTGGTCGGGCTCCAGCCGTGTCTAGTAGGCAGCGCAGGGCCAGATCTGGGGGCAGAACCAGAACCAGAACCAGGATCTAGCAGCTGAATTGGACCTGCAGCTCTCACCTGTTGCTGCTCCGCAGAGATGCTTCCCGACTCCCACCAACGGCAGCGCTTTCTCCCTCAGCACTGGAACTTTACCTGCATAAAACTGGGTCAGAACTGGGTCAGCACCAGCAATGCAGAGCTTCAGAAGATGCCGGGTCTTACTCAAGTCCAGGTGCTGAATGTCCACCCGTAGCCGCTCAAATGGGTCTGCAGAACCCTGGTGCTTCCCGTCCACCTGAAGAAGGGAAAAGGTGAGAGGGGCGGGTCCAGTTCTAGTTCTGGTCGGTTTCATGGATTTATATCAATATTTATCTGATCCGGACCGGTTCTGGTTCCCTGGTTCTCCTACCTTGAAGCGGGTGCTGCAGCGCTCCACCAGCAGCAGCTGGAGGTCCTGGCTGGTTTCCATGGTGACCCCCTGACCCTCAGGGTTCTGCAGGGCCCGGTGGATCCAGTGGGACAGCTTTCCCCGGCCAGCGCCGAATTCCACAAAGCAGCGCCCCCTGCTGAGCAGACCCAGCTCCTGCAGATGACCTAGGAGGGAGGCCTGAACACACCTGGCTGTCAGACAGGCTCCACCCCCTCAGAGGCGACCGGCTCATCGATTGGTTCGTCTCCACTGGTGTCTGCCCTCACCTGTTGCTTCAGGTGTTTGTGGGCGGAGCCTCCGTTCTTTGGGTCAGACAGTTCTTCCTGGAGGACGGGATGGGACAGCGTCCTGTCCTCCATGTCCTGCTGAAGACCTGCAGGGGGACATGTACTAACCAGGTCACTTCCTGGTTACCTGGTTACCTGGTTACCTGGCAGCAGAAACTCACCTTCAGCAGCTGCCTTCAGTTTCTCCACCAGAGACTCCAGATCTGCTCTGCTGCGCTCAGCCAGAGACACCTGATACACACCTTCATCATCATCATCATCATCATCGTAATCATCATCATCATCATCATCATCGTAATCATCATCATCATCATCATCATCATCGTAATCATCATCATCAGCTCTGTTACCTCTGGAAGCTCCTGATCTCTGTCAACTCGTCCTGCATTGATGTTCTCCACATAGTAGACCTGGAGAGAGAGAAGGAGGGATGGATGGATGGATGGATGGATGGATGGATGAAGGTTGGATGGATGGATGGATGGATGGATGGATGAAGGTTGGATGGATGGATGGATAGATGGATGGATGGATGGATGGATGGATGGATGGATGGATGGATGAAGGTTGGATGGAT
>NW_015113734.1:84950-88601 GCF_001443285.1 Poecilia latipinna
AGATGGATGGATGAAGGTTGGATGGATGGATGGATAGATGGATGGATGAAGGTTGGATGGATGGATGGATAGATGGATGGATGGATGGATGGATGGATGGATGGATGGATGGATGAAGGTTGTATGAATGGATGGATGAAGGTTGGATGTTCTCACAGGTCGGGGTTTCTCTCTAGAGTTGCATTTCTTCAGGTGCTTCTCCAGGTTCTGTTGGGCCACAGTGCTGTTGACAGAACAGATTCTGATTACCGACCAGGTTCCCAGTCCAACCCAGACAGATCAGAACCAGGACTCACTGCTTGGGGTCCAGTGGACACGTGATTCTCCTGCTGTCACCGACCCCCTCCTCCTGAAACAGGAAACACGTCACAGCTTTAATGACGTAATTGCTGATCAGCAGTACCGATCCAGATAAGACCTTTTTGGGAAGTAACTACTGAATCCACGTGACTCACCATGGTCGCGTGCTCTCCGCAGAAGCTCCGCCCCTTTCCGGGGACCATCTTACAGAAGCGGTTTTTCTTCTGGACGAAGAAGCTGCATCTGCTGGGCAGAGGTGCCGCCATGTTGGCCCCGGTGAGGCGTTCAGGGGCTCCGAGGGCTGTAAGAAAAAACAGGCAGTCACTGACAACAAGACAGGGTCCACAGCGGAGTGGGAACTCCTCTAGTGGCGGAAACACGTCATCAACACGTGCTTTTGTAGTTTGCGCAGCTCCTCCTTTAGTGTAGTGTAAGTCTTCCTAATGTCATCCTGTCTCATCACAATGAGGCTAAAACAGATATCTCATCATGTTTAATCGGACCCCTAACGAGCAGAGCTGTATCAATAAAAACACATTAATATCTGTTTCTGTCTCAAACTCTGGACCAGTTCAAGTTAATACCAAAGTATTACTTTGTCTTCCTGCGGAGCTCCGACAGATCCAGAACCGGACACCAAAACTGTCTTTTGAGTCCAGAGCTTTCCCAGCGAGAGACACGAGGCATTCAGGTGACCAGTGGAGTGTGGGAAAAGTCAGTACATGCCGGCAGACCGATTGAAGTGGAAACAGTTTCCAAGTTATGTGAAAGAAAGCATGAATATATTCATAGTTTCGCTTTGATAGTTACATTAAAGGCCTTTCTTGTTATTCTGCTGGAGTTTGCTGAAGTCCACTCACAATGCAACCTCCATTCTGGATTCAATTCCAACTGGGCCGAAATCAGTTTGATCTCTCATGGTCTCCTGTGATTGGACAGCGCCTTAGTTTCTGTTGGATCACGGTTAGGACACTTCTGTTTGTGGTCTCTGATTGGCTGCAATGAAGCCGTCCACCCGCCTCCACAGGACTCCTCCTGTATTCATGTCAGGGCGGAGCTGAGCGTCAACGTGCGGAATGACGTTGGCTGCAAGCAGTCAGTGTGATGGCGGCGCAGCGGGGCGGCGGTCCCGGTTCTTCTCGGCCCGCAGCGGGTGCGGATCACTCGGTTCTGGTCGTGGTGGGAGCGCTCCAGCCCAGGGGACCGCTGGATCTCGTACTGCGACAGATAGAAGCAGGTGAGCGGATTCTGGAGGACTGAAGAACCGAACTGTAGGGCGGGAGGTTTGTGAGCTTTTCAAAATAAAAGCATTCGGCTATTCCAGTTCGGACCAGCGCGGAGACCCGGATAAATTCAGAACCCGGTTCGGTTTTTCATAGGTTTAAGCTCGATCTGAAGAGCTGCACAGTGTCTTGAATATAAGGCAGGTTTGAACTCTTAACAGAACTTTCTGTGGTCGGACAGAGCCATGCTATCGGGGTTAGCATGCTGGCTTTCTCTATCGGAAGCTGACTTTTCAGAGTAAAGTGTCTATGAATTACAGGACTGAACCGAACCAGAATCAGTCTTACTGATCCTGATCCGGAAACAAAAACTGGAATCTGGACCAAATCTTGTTCAGTAACCAGAGATGGCCGGGTTCAGCCTGGTTCCGGCTGGTTGTGGCTCGGTTCTGACCCGCTTCAAGATGGGTTTCTTATGAATGTTCAGAACACAAGATCAGCTTCTCTGAACGTCTGCACCTGGAGGAGCAACACTTCTGTTTGTGGTCTGGTGATCCCAGGTCGGGTCCAGGATCTAGAACCAGAACATGCGTCTCCTCCTGGAGGAACCCAAGGAACCTCTAGTCCATTCACTGAACCCAGTTTCCCTGTAGACCCTCCCGAGGAGCAGCAGCTCTCAGTTTGGACCCGTCTGGTTCTGTTCACTGCTGTTCTGATTGGACCTGGAGAAGAACTGGTTCTGAGCCCAGGTTCTGGAGAACCCTCTGTGGTTCTGTAGCTGCTGGACAGAAAGAGGAAGTTCTGTTTCTACATACCAACTTCCTGTTTGTTCAGGAAACGCTTGCTGGTCAAAGATAGGAAGAAAAAGCGATGGGTCACTCTGTGAGGAAACTGATGCCTAACGGGGCCTTTTGTTCAGGTTCTGTTTTTCCCGATAGTCCCTGCCGCAGTAAAGACTCTCTTTCCTCTAATATCTGTAAATAATAGTATTACAGGAAAACAGGACAGAAAACCCTCAAACAGAACCAGAAAGCAGATGCCAATAAGCAGCTAGCAAATTATAACCTCCAGATTATCTGTTCATCCTTTCAGTTTCATAGTTTCACATTCTGGATTATTTTAAAGTTCCATTGTTGTGATGAGAAATGGCTCCATAAACATGTGTTCACTTGAAGACAAGTTCTGGATGAACTCAGATTACAATAACGTTGGAGGCCAAGAGGCTGAAGACTGGTCCAACACACTGCCATCTATGAACTAACAACTGTAATTGGCTTAAAACACAGGCTTCATGCTTGTGCTTCAACATATTCTAATGGTAACGTCAACATGCTGGTGACAGCGAAATGTAGCACTTAAGCTAACATCCAGGCCAGCAAGAGCTGGGAGTAACACAGTGGAATGGTGTTAAAAAAGATGTATGAGATGGCAGCAAGGCCTCCCACATCTTGAGAAACTTGGACAAGTGATGTTTACAGCAAGTACATTTTGCACTGTGTTGATTGCTTCTCTGCTTTATTTTAACCTATAACATTACTGTTAGCATGTTACTTTCACATGTTTTTTTTTGACACCAAATTTGCTGTGTGAAATGTTTGTTTTATCTTGTCTGTTTCAAAAAAGGCTCGAAACAGCAAGGCAAATTTGCCAATATTTCTTTCTGACCTGATGTGAAGTGTAGCTTTGAACATAATGTAATTCAGCAGAAAATATTGGATTAAGTAATTCGTTGATATTGTCTATATGTATGACACATTCAAAAATACTGTTGTTTCCATTAAAGAACACACAAAAAAATCCCCTAAGAAAATCACTTAAGTTAACCTTAGCATTTTAGCTGATTTTTACATAAAATCTAAACTTTACACTAAATGGAGTGTGACAGCGATAGCCAACATGCCCCACATGCTACTGACAGCATTTAAGCTAGCCTTAGCATTTTACCTTATACATTATTGTGTACTGAATGGAGTCAGTCCATATCAGTCAACATAATAGTGGTACTCCACATGCTATTGACTACTTTTTACTTCACCTTAGCATTGTTGCTAATTTTCAGTTTCAGAACACAAAGCTGGGTTTCCACTGATAGGACTTCATCAGAAATGTTCTAGTTATTGATAAACTG
>NW_015113734.1:91997-93185 GCF_001443285.1 Poecilia latipinna
CTCCACATGCTATTGACTACTTTTTACTTCACCTTAGCATTGTTGCTAATTTTCAGTTTCAGAACACAAAGCTGGGTTTCCACTGATAGGACTTCATCAGAAATGTTCTAGTTATTGATAAACTGCAGCTCATGCCGACCCAGGGTTCAAGGTGATCAGCGACTCCAGTGTAATTTCTGATTTCCACCCAGCTAGCTTAGCTGTGACACCAACAGGCTTTTCTCTGCCTACATCCCCCAGAATGCCAGGCATTCCTGGATCAGAGTTCAGTGACATTATCAATAGGCCTGTCGTGATAAACGATAAATAAGTTAATCGCACGATAAATTAAACCTATTGACTTAATTTTAATTATCGGCTTTATCGTCTCTTCCTGCCATTTTTCCTTTCTGTTGATGACACTGAATGAAAACAGGCTCAGCTCCGGTCTCTCCACTGACCCTCCCTTCCTCATTTCCTTAGTGTAATGTCCAGCGGCCCATTTTCTAAACCTGAGAGACACATTGGCCGACAGAAATCCTCGGTATAACGGTTCGATCGGGTTCGTCGTGCCGTGTGGTTTTCAGTCACATGGGCACAAAATAATGGCTACAAGTCCAGTAACTAATTTTAAAACCAGGCATTAATCAATGCTTTACTAGAATCTACCTGTGATGCATGTGGCTAGAATCAGCGTAAAGTCCTGACTGAATGAAAATCATTATAACCTATTTATGTCACGTTAACGAAGAACAGCTGAGAACTTGCCGGGTTTATCAGCTGCGGTAACAATTTGGCTCCAACTCCTCCTCTTGTCATTTCTATATTCTTTGCACAAAATGTTGAATAAACATTAATGTTGTTTCCACATATCATCTCCGATGCTGGACTTCCTGTTGCACCGGATTCCTCTCCGTTAATCCGGCTTTCTGATTGGCTACCTGTCACATTCAGCGTTAAACTCGGGGAAAACCCCTGATTTACATCGGAGCCACGACGATATACATCACACTGCAGGATGATCGGTTACGAAATCACCAGCGACAATCTTAGATCGGCCAACGATCTAAGATTGTTATAAGGGGAAAATGGGGGCAGAACATCGTAAAGTATGAGCTACTGCATCAGGTAGTAGGATGTGCCCATCTTCTCTATTTAAATCTACCGATTACTGAAGGGCAATACAGACTTCATAATCTGCTCTCTTTT